>NC_134104.1:138165530-138468560 GCF_040939455.1 Microcebus murinus
AAAGTAATACATAGATCAATGGAATAGAATAGAGAACCCAGAAATAAAGCCATATACCTACAACAAACTAATCTTCAACAAAACAAAGAAAAGTATATAGCAGGGAAAGGACATGCTATTCAATAATTGGTGATGAAAAAATTGGATAACTGCGTTCAAAAGAATGAAACTGAATCCCTATCTCTCACCTTGTACAAAAATTAATTCAAGATGGATTAAAGACTTAAATGTAAGACCTGAAATCATAGAAATTCTAGAATAAACCTAGGAAAAACTCTTCTGGACATTGATCTAGGCAAAGAATTAATGGTTAAGAACCCAAAAGCAGATGCAATGAAAACAAAATTGAATAAATGTGACTTAATTAAACTAAAAAACTTCTGTACAGCAAAAGAAATAACCAACGGAGTAAATAGAAACCTACAGAATGAGAGAAAATATTTGCAAACTATGCATCTTACCAGGAACTAATATCCACAATCTACAAGGAACTCAATCACATCAGAAAGAAAAGACAACCCCATTAAAACTGGGCTAATGACATGAACAGACATTTTTCAAAAGAAGATATACAAATAGTCAAGAAAGATATGCAAAAATGCTCCACATTACTAATCATGAGGGGAATTAAAATTAAAACCACAATAAGGCCGGGCGCGGTGGCTCAAGCCTGTAATCCTAGCACTCTGGGAGGCCGAGGCGGGCGGATTGCTCGAGGT
Source organism: Microcebus murinus (assembly GCF_040939455.1). Lineage (NCBI taxonomy): Eukaryota > Metazoa > Chordata > Mammalia > Primates > Cheirogaleidae > Microcebus > Microcebus murinus. The sequence goes on from NC_134104.1 coordinate 138,166,250, forward strand.
CAGGAGTTCGAAACCAGCCTGAGCAAGAGCAAGACCCCGTCTCTACTATAAATAGAAAGAAATTAATTGGCCAACTAATATATATATATATATATACATATATATATATATATATACATATATATATATATATATAAAATTAGCTGGGCATGGTGGCACATGCCTGTAGTCCCAGCTACTTGGGAGGCTGAGGCAGAAGGATTGCTTGAGCCCAGGAGTTTGAGGTTGCTGTGAGCTAGGCTGACGCCACGGCACTCACTCTAGCCTGGGCAACAAGCGAGACTCTGTCTCAAAAAAAAAAAAAAAAAAAACACAATAAGACATCAAATTACCATAGTCAGAATGGCCATTATTAAAAAGTCAAAAAACAGTAGATATTTTACATGAATGTGGTGAAAAGTGAACACTTATACACTGTATTGGTATGAATGCAAATTAGTACAACCTATATGGAAAACAGTATGGAGCTTTCTCAAAGAACTAAAAGTAGATCTATCATCTGATCCAGGAATCCCACTACTGGGTATCCATCCAGAGGAAAAGAAGTCATTATATCAAAAAGATACCTGTACTTCTATGTTTATCCCAGAACAATTTATAATTATAAAGATGGAAAATCAACCAATGAGTAGAAAATGGAAATGTGTGTGTGTTTTTGTGTATATATATATATATATATATATATATATATATACACCCACACACACATACATATATCATATATTAATAATACAACTCAGACATTTAAAAGACTAAAATAATGCCTTTTGCACAAAGTTGGATGGAACTGGAGGTCATTACCTTAAGTGAAGTAACTCAGAACGGAAAGCCAAATGCCACATATTCTCACTTAAAAGTGGGAGCTAAGCTATGGGTATGCACGCTCACACAGAGTGGTATAATAAACACTGGAGACTCAGAAGGAGGGAGTATCGGAAGAGAGTGAGGGATGAAAAATTATCTATCAGGTATAATGTACACTATTCAGGTGATGGGTATACTAAAAGCCCAGACTTTGCCATTATACGATACATCCATGTAATAAAACACTTGTGCCCCCTAAATTATTGAAATTTTAAAAATACAGTAAAAAAGATGAAAGTCAAAAGCAAAAATAAAACAGAAGAAGAGTAGAGTTAAAGCAGAAATAGACCTAGGAAGAACACATGGGAGCAATCTCAAAAATGTTCAGTCATAAAGCCTTCCTTTTTTTCTCCTAATAATATAATTCTCCTTCGTCACAATTTGTGAATCATTGAGCCAATACTTGGACCTTTTGTGTGTGGGCAGCTTAGGAGGCAGGGGGGATAGATTAAAGACTAACCTCTTTATCAGTGAAGAGAGAGTAGAAGGCTTCACAGTGGGAACTTTGATAGGTACATATGATAATTCTCAGAATATCAAGATTTTCAAAACATCCTGTTCTTTGGTAAAATAGGGCTTTCCTGACACAAATATTCCTGACCTTGGGAAAGTATTTATGATTGTTATGCACAAAAGGATGTGTTTTTGTGTTTTCAACTGTGAAGTAAGAGCGGTGAATGATGCTAGGAAGTGGTGGGAACAATTCATTTGTGGGAATTCTTCCAATATTTTAAAAAGCTTAAGTTGGCATTAGAGGATAACATGAGAATTTACCTTAACACCACTTAAGTCTTAACAAAAGCAGAATAACAATTAATATAGGAAAAGGAATTTCTTTCAGAACACAGGAAACTGAGTCAGAGAAAAATCTGAGCCTCAGCTTCCAGTTCCAATTTTGGTATGAATGAGGTCATCAGGAAGTAAAGGCAATATGAACGGCAAACTTTCATTTGAAAGAAAGATAGTGATGGCACAGGCAAATGCAGACCCATGTAATTCAACCAACCAGAATCCTGCTGGTACTTAAAGGCTCAAAAAAATTAAACAAAATGAAAATAAGCAAGTAAAATATCCAAAAAACAAACAAAATGAAACCATGTAAGGGCATGATTTTAAACATACAGCATGATTAAAATAACCTTCAATACATTCTTTGGTCAAGAAATGAAGAAACAAGTGCATGAATCCAGGTAAGAGTTTTGGAACATACAGAATCGGATCTATAAGCGCATCAGCAAGATATGAGCCTTTCTGGATACATATTGATTGTGACTCAACTGGGGTCCTTTGAATTGGAAATGGGAAGTTAAACTTTAATTTCCATTTGTTAGTATAAACCACAAGCCCTTGCTAGAGAAAAATTTTCATCTGGTACCATGGAAAGATATTTAGGTCAATGGAAAAATGGCATTTTCTTTATAATGATTCTGTTTTACAGTTAAATTTCATGAAATATATTGTCTTTGTATTGAACCAATATGTACTGAGCCAAGAGTCATTCAAAATTATCATGGCTTTTTTTTGGGGGGGGGGTAACTAACAGTAATTTCCAGTTATTGGCAACCACGAGGTCTATTTGCATCTCTCCTCTGTATGATCAGGTTGCAGTGAAAAACGAGTCTAAGGTCAAATTCTGTCACATATGCAGACATTTGTTACCAAACGGGCATAACAAAAGTTTATAATCTAGTGAGCAAACTCAAGAAATGACGACTCTGTGTTCATTTAAGTGCTCTGACAGTATATTACAGGAAAGTTCTACTCAGGACAAATACAAAGTTTTATTGGCTGGAGTCAGCCAACCTTCTAGTAGGAGTCAGGCAACAAAGAATCCTAGAAATCTATGGCTATACATGGGCCGTTTGGGAATCTAAATTTAAGGTTCCATTCTGAAGCCCATAATCTGTCGACAGCCATACCACCCTGAACACGCCTGATCTCATCTGAAGCCTATACTAGATTCTTATACCCTAACTCATGTAAGAAAGGGAATGCCTATAAAGTGCCACATCTAAGGTATAGGATAAAGACAATTAAAACAAAATTATGTACACCATACCATCTCTATTGAATTCCTTTAATGTAAGTTACAAACAACACAGGAAACAACCCAAATGTCTAACAACGAGAGAACAGATAAACAAAATGTGCTATATTTGCATAATGGAATACCCTGAGAATGAAAAAAAAAGTGACTGATATCTGGGATAACATGAATGAATCTCAAAAACATTATATTGAGCTAAAAATAAAAGTCAGAAAAAATAGTATTCACTGTATGTACTTCCATCTATCTGGAAGCTCAAGAATGGGCAAACAAGTTTATGGGGATAAAAATTAGAATAATGGTTAACTATGGAAGGGAGGAGCATAGGCTGGAAAGAGATGAAAGGGGCTTTCTAGGGTGATGGAAATGCTCTATACCTTGATTGGGGTGTTAGCTATATTGATTTATATACACTATTATACACTATATTTGGTTATTATATACATTAATCATATTGAACACTTAAGTGTATTTTTATATGTAATTATACCTCAATAAAAAATACAAACAAAATAACACAGAGCTACTCCCTAAAATAAAGCTTCAGGATAGCTTGGAGGTCACGGTGTTATTAAGGAAGAGAGTGTTCGTTTGGTCTCTTGAAAGTGATAATAAAAATTCCTGTCCCTTTATAAGCAGTTCCAATGTGTCAGGCACTAAGCTAGCTAATTGCTTTACATCATTCAAATCACTGAACTCTATCAACAACTTTATGAAGTTGGAATCATCATTTTATCATAGAAAGGTTGCATGTACAATGTCATAGCCTAGTTAGTGTCGGTGTTGGGCACCAGGCCCCTGTGTCTTTGTTTAACTCCAGAGATTTTTTTTGCTTAAATCTCGGTCCAAGGCTATTTTCTGGTACCATCATGGCAGATGTGCATGACTTCTGCGTTGCTGAAAGCAAGAGAAGGGAACTGTTAGGGAAAGGCTATTAAAAAGTAAACCAAGAGATGGAGTAAAGGGCAAAGGTAGAAATGAATGATATTGATTTCCTGTGATGGAAACTTATATAATATGTTCTCTTTCATAGGAGCCCAGACGAATTTAATTGCTGACAACCTCAAACTAAAATTTTAAAACAAATTCCTTCCCCCGCCACATTATAATAAATAACATCTCTTGCCAGTTTGGGACTGCTAGAGATTTTTTTTTATTATTATCATTTTGAAGGAAGTCAATTCTGATAGAAGATGAGTTTCTATTTGTGAGGTTATTGATTACTTATAACATATTCAACTAACTGGGTTACTATTATTTTATCCTGCTTATGTTTTAATTCCAGTTTTTCTCTGTCCCAAAATGTTTTACCAAAGAATATTCTTAAAATATTTAGTTAGTATTACACCTCAGACAATAAAAAAAAAATCAAGGAAGGTTCACTTTTTTTTTTTCAAAGTGGGTCAAATTTTTTCTTAAAGAATAGAGCACAGGAAAATTCCAAATAAAGGAACAATTTCATCATTTCCTTTATTTTGCCTCATTTCATGTTTATTAAACTAGCTTCATCTGAATGACTTAGCAAGAAACTGAACAGACATGCACATTGCTTAAACCAGCCCTGGCTTGTCCAATACTGTGTGAGCTGATAGCAATCTTTAAGTTTATAACTAGTCTCCAAAGTTCTTTAAGGAAGAGATTGTAACTAGGATGCTGCAGGGGGAGCATACATCTGTAATGATTTTAAGGATATATTTTCAAAAGGTTTGAGTTTTATTGTTAGGCTGGAGCAAGTATTATTGCCTTTCTCTGCCTTCTGTTCCACAGTTCCCATTTTTTACACACAAATCAAGTGCTTGCATATATACCTGCAATGTTCTGAAGAATTCAATATCCATAGGGACAATTGGACAGTATTAGAAGCTTTGGCTGTCCCCCTCCATGTGCAGTGCTAAACTGACAATTTATGCCTGCAGGTGGCTGCTTGCAAATGCAATTAGGCCCAGCAACCATTGGGAGGCCCAAGTGCATTTAATTAGCTGATCCAAGACTGTAATATTAGTAATTTTCCACCTGCAAGAAAAATGGGCAGCTTAAGTCAGAGGAAGTAAAGTATATGGCCAGGTGCATAGGCCATGGTAGCCAATGCTATTTAGTAAAGAGAAGTATTGAAGTCTGAGCCCATTATGCTTAGATGGAGTTGAATTATCCTGGGTTCATTAATAAGGATTTTTCTCAACAGGAAGTGAGAACTCATTTCCTGCTTGGGATTTTTGAAAAATACAGTGCTTAGTCTTTCCAAAGTAAGGTTTTATAGTTTAGTGGAAGCAACACAGGCTTTGGAGTAATACTGATGTACATTCTGATTATATCTTGAAGATGTTAGCCCATGGATAAATAGTGGGGTCAGGATTTGAACATGGATTGCTAGATACCTGTTTCATGCTATTTCTTAATATATGTAGGATCCATGATACGAAATGAAAGAAGTGCTATTAATTAATAATTAAAACTTTGGCACATTTCAATCTGAGATAATTAACCTTCTAGGAAATATAGCTTTGTAGAGGCAGTTTATGTTATTTTGAAAAGGCAGTTTATGTTAATTTGAGATAGCATCTTAGAAGATCTTGCTGGGTTTGTGATGTACCATGAGGCATCATTCTCAGGCACAACACAAAGAGTGTTCATTATGGCTTGCGGATTGTTTGCATTGCATCTTTCTGTTAGTTGGAAAATAAAACTTGAAATAAAAATAACTGGAATATTAATCTCAAGTGATTCTTGATATAAATTGGAAGAATAAAATAGGAGGCTTTGAAGGGAAGAGCTGGGGCAAGAATTAAGTTCTTCTGGCATAGTAGCAAGCTGGGAGAAAGGGGCCCCAAGGGTAACGAAGAGCATGGAGGGGATGAGTAAGGACAAGGTGACTCATTGTAGCACACAGCCACAACCAGGACAAATGAGTGTCCTGGATGGCAAGGGAGCAGGCATAGCTTGAGGCAGAGCAAATTGCAGATCTACTTCCATTAGAATAATAGACCATAAAGTGTTCTGTTAAAAAAATAATGACATAGCATATCTTAGAGTTCAGTCCCTAGATTTAGATTGCCTGGCTTTGAATCCTTGTCCCATTACCTACTAACCATATCTTTTGCAAGTAAACTGATCCCTTGAAGGTTCAAATCGACATAATTATGGTATCTCCCTTGCAGGTGGACTGTGAAGGTTAAATGAGAACATACACACAAAGTGCTTGGTGGAGAATGGGTGCTCAATATTTGTTAGCTCTTAGTATTAGATCTTGGAAATCACTATTATTTTGTGTTCCGATTTAAACTTTAGCAAACAAAAACATCCCTAAGCAGTATTCCAGCTTGTTCTAAGACAAGGAAAAAATGATAAAGAAATGAATATAAGAAAGGGAACAAGAGCTCTTGGTTCAGTCAGTGCTGATATGGTTCCTTTAAACAAGTCTATTCATCTCTTATCTCCTTTCTATTTATCCTTCAAGGCTCAACTCAACTCAACATTACCTTGAGAAAGCTTCCTTCAATTCCACAAATTGGATAATTAATTCCTTTTTTCTCTTAGTTTCCTAAATGCATTGTGTTTACCCCTACTTGCAACAGCTAGTTTTTTCTCCATGGTTTTTTGGATAATTGCATGACTCTCTCACCAGGTAATTAAGGAAATTGTTAAGTACTCGTCTCTAATTCCAAATAGAACCTAATGCTTTTAACATAGTAAAGAATTCAATAAATGTCTATTTAATTAGTATCGAGACCAGAAAATATTTTCATAGGCAATAAAACACTAAACATTCACAAATACACACATGCACACAAATACACAACAGATTGTGTTTCTCCAACTGTTTCTCAAAAGTGAAAATGCACATGTAGCTTTAATTTACAATTTAATACACAATGCAATTTTTGGAGGGAAACCATGTATTATTCTAATCAGTGAAAGATATAGAGCTAATCCCACCCTCCCCTCAGTTAACCTCACAGAAAAGACTCAGGAAGAAAAAAAGACCAATAGTTGTACACATAGAATTGTATTAAGAGGAAATTCCAGTAGCTCTTTGTTGCCCCCTGTTATGAATGAAAGGGAATATTGGAAACCACCTGACAAAGATGGTTGGAATATGGAGTTAATGACAAATTTCCTTGCAGTTGCAAATACAGTTTTAAAAACATTTTTCCCACAAAAGGCATTGCCACAAGTCAATGGAACTAGCTTAGGATTCCCTCATACAAATAATTCCTGTGCAGAAATAATTTTAAATTTTAGTTGACTTTAAATGCTTATAAAAGTTTGATCATCAAAACCCTGAGCTCTTTAACTAATCTCTACAAATTCCCAGACTATTTTTTATAGAGAGACAAGCAATCTTCCTCATATTGCTAGCACTGTGGGATCAAGAAAGCTGTCCAAACAAGAAATTTAGGTCAGGAGATTAGGAAATACTTCAAGCTCTTTCTTTCTGTCTTTCTTTTTCTCTGTACCTGTCTCTTTGTCTCTGACTCTCTCTGTTTCTCTCTCACCCACACATACTCAAACACCATATTTTAGTGCACACAGTGATTCAAAGTGCACTGCCAATCACCACCAAAATAGCCCTTTCTCTTGCTATGTAAGAGGAATTTAGGTTATTTTTTTAAAAGCCAGTGTTTGGGTCTAGAATGGCTTTTCTTTTTGGTCTTGGGAAGCACAATAATCCATTCCTTTAAGAGAGAAAAATGTGTTTTTCCCAAATATGTTGCACAGAAAAGATAAGGCAACTTCTCCCTAGGGAGATGGGAAGAACAAACAGTGTTGTCAACACAGGAAGGCTGCTGTAGAGGTGGACATATCCCCCTGCCACCCTGATTAGAGAAAGCCAGGAAGTTAGGGCGGTTTACTTGGGAACTACCATGAGAACTATGCTGCAGCCCCCAGGGGGAAGGGGAGAAACAACCAAATCTGGGAAAGGCTGTGATTCCAATGTGCCGTTTTTCTCCCATTCTCCACAGCACAATCTGTGACGGCAAGGCCAAGGAATAAGCCATCGTGCCTACTGTCCCCAGGACAGAACTGGAGATTGAGCCAAAGGAACCTAAGGATTTAAGACAGGAAGAAAAACCATAAATCTATGAATTCCCCAGACTGTCTCTAGAGAAAATGAATTTGTATTGTAGGTTTGGGCTGTATCAGTTAAGCTAAGCAGAAACTACGTTTTCTATGATTCCCATCCTTGCATAATTTCAGATTAGCATGGGGCACAAGAAACATACACGGTGGGATTGGGAAGGCTGAAGGTAAGCGTCAACTATATTCTTTTAAAGCTCTGGAGATTGTTGCATGCACGAGTGCAGGGCACCAGCACTGTTGCAGCTCACACATGTGATTGCTGCTCTCTGGCTCACCTTGTTGACATTGGGCAGAGGCCAGGAACTCAGCTCCTTCAGCTTTCCTCAGATCTCTTCCTTCAGGTACCCCAGATCCTGGGACAGGTGCATATTTAGCCATGTGACGAAGCATGCCAGTTTCTCCTGCAGGTCACGCACATCATTAAAGTTGGAGGCTTCAAGGCAGAGGCTGATGGGGATTCCAGTTTATCCTTGTAGGTTCCAGCCTGTCCTCCTGAATTCCAATTTATCTTTTCTCTCCCACACATCATGTCTGTCTTTCCACCTTGACTGCCTTCTCTGCTGACTTCAGGCTCCAGGGCCAGACATGGAAACAACAGCCGTACATAAACTGCTTAGCCAGCTCCTGCAATTGTGAAAAGTCAGATCTCTGTAATAAACGCTTTATTCTGTGCCATTCCTGGTAGTTCTTTTTCTCTGGTCAAACCTGCCCGATGCCACCTGAATTCTAGAAGGGAACTCACCAATGCCCCTGGTTGCTGGGGTTGACCTGGTTATTAACCAGATGATTTGATATAGGCAAGATGGAGCTCCTGAGATTTCTGATGACATTTTCTTGGAACGATAATTGTAAAGTTGAAGAATGGGGCAGGAGCAGATGGCAGTAAACACTCATTCTGAAGCAATGAAAATGACAGTTGGAAACCTAGAGAATGCTGAATTAAATGTTTCAAGGAATGTATGTTCATTTTATACATTTAGATATCTATATATTTCTGCATACATATGTGTGTGTATATATAGTTAGACAAACAATATGTCATCTAGCAGACATCTTCATGGGACTCACTGTTGTAAACAGATATAAATGGCAGGCTGCCGAAGGAATACTGAAATGTGAATCTTTAATCCAGACTGGTTTGAAGAAAATAACATTATTCCCTATAAATTTGCAAAATGAAAAATGATTGGTTATAGTATTTTATGTATTCTTTATACTCCAACTCATTTCTAAAAGTATTTGAGGCAGCTTGCAAAATATATACACTAAAACAAAATAAATAGATGGCAAAAGTGGAGCAAGGGGAAAATATGGCTAGAAACATAAAACAGAGAAGGTACAAAGTGAATTCAGAAAAATGTACACATTCAAAAGAATGTATACAATTAATTCTTGTGCAGTCAAGTATAATAAGCATCATCAGTGAGAGGTTATGACTTGAAAAGCTAATATAGTATTAGACTAAATTAATTAATATTTAATACCTTGAATGCAGAAACTAATAACTCAATTTTGCTCTACACTCATCAGGTCTCACCTATAATATTATATTTATTCAATTTATGTTTCCAGGCCCAAACAGATTTAAACAATCAGGAGTGCGTCCAGTCAAGATTGACAAAATTGTGAAAAGACTTCAAATCATGCCTTGGGAAGAATGGTTGTAAAGACCCAGAATACTTAAGCTAAAAGAAAAAATATTTTATGAGATGGGATAAATATTTTCAATCCTAAAGCACATGTAAGCAGAATAGGGCAAATTTGAAATGTGTTAAATATTACCTGAGGATAAATATAAACTCAAAGTGCTGAAATTAGAGGAAATAAACATAAGCCAAATATAATATTCACAACCATAAAATGTAAACATGAAATAAAATGCTCTGGGTGGCTTTGAGCAGAAGTCGTCAAGCCAGGAAGATTCCTCCCAAGGATGTGACAGAGTCAAACACTGGGTGTGAGATTGGAAAAAGATGAGGTCAATGGTTGTTTCCCATCTGGACCCATTTCATAAACACCATCCCATGCCTGGAAGTACGTGTTTTTTCCAAAAATTACAGGCCAAGTCATTGCAGTTGGAGAAACAGAACAGAGCCCTAAACTTCGAATACAGTGATTCTTTGAGTGCTTTGCTCATTTTCCCAGGGCCATGACAAGAGAAAAAGAGCCATACTTGAGACACATCTATTACTCAGTGATATCCTCCTTTGTCTCCCTGATTGCTTCTCTTGCATTTTATAATTATTCCAAAGTATGCTTCACCTCCCTAAACTGTAAACCAGAGGTTGCCTGAACCAATTTTAGCCCACAGTTAGGTTGGCAGTTTTAATCCCACATGGACGTTAAAGTTTTCAAGTTAGTTTCCAACATTTAAGAATAAGGAAAATTCACCCAAATTCCAGATTGACAGCTGCTCTTGCAAAATAGAAAGATCTGGGAATGCTGAACCCATATCCTGCATGACAATATCATTAGGGGACCTAATTTTCTCTCCCCTCTTCAGATGCCACATAGGACTCCCATTTGTCACCACTCCTAATGTCTCATGCATTTACATTAGCTATCTGGCCCTGGAAGAATTTGGAATAACTAGTGACTGGTAGATTTCCTTTTTTTTTTTAACTAGGACATTTTACTGAATATGTATATTTGTTCTTAATGGTGCCTTAGCAGGGTTCCCTAGAGAAGAGAGCTTGAGGCAAGGATTAAGTGCTGATGCTTTAGTTGGGAGGTGTGCAAACCCAAGGAAACAGGAGTACAGAGAGAGGAAAACGAGATAGGAAACCACAGGAAGCGATTGCCAGGAGATGCACACCCTTGCTGGGCATTAACACTTCAGTCAGCGAGTGCAAGCTCTCAGCCAGGTGGGATATCTCAGAGAATTTTGTACGAGAAATTGTGTTACCACAAGAGTGTGGAAGGAATGTTTGGCTCTCTCCCATCTCCTGTTTCCCATTGGTCCAAATGTGCCCCACCGGAAGTCAACATCTCTGTGCTTCTGGGGTTGTATGATCTGATCTGTTTGAGGGCCTCTATGATGCCAGAGTCCATGTCTTAAAGTGTAATCCTTTTACCCTATTCTAGAAGTAGGAGAGGGAGACAGAAATTCCAGCTGTGTGATTGGTAAGGCCAGCTGTGCAGGGGCAGCCAAAAACAGTGCCAGTGAGTGGTTGGCCTCAGATGGTAGAACGTATTACAGTCAGATCTGAAGGAGATCAGTCAGCCACTAAGGTAAAGCGAGTGAGTGAGAGTCAGCAGTGGTATTATTGGGGTAGCCTAAGGCAGGGGTCAGCCGACCGTGGCCCACAGGTCCAATCTGGCCTGCTTCCTGTTTTGTGTAGCCCATGAGTTAGGAATGCTTTTATATTTTCAAACAGTTGAAAAAAATTCCAAAGAAGAAGAATATTTTATGACACATAAAAATTTTATAAAATTCCAGTAAATCAGTGTCTATAAATAAAGTTTTATTTGAAAACAGCCATGCTCGTTCATTTATTATTGTCCGTGACTGCTCTCATGCTACAGAGTTGAGTAATCCCAGAAGAGACCAAGGACCAGAGATGATGTGGTTGCAAAGCATAGAATATGTAGTATCAATCCCTTTACAGACAACATTTGCCAATAAGGAAAGCCTGATAAGTACATCTGAATCAAGAAGCGAAGGGAAACATTCTCAGCAAAATGCAACAGGACTATAATCACTTGAAAATTGTGTTAAATGCTATAATTTACACATGCCTACGCAGACCCTCATGACTGTGAATGTGATTGCATGCACATGTTTATCCCTCTGAAGAGCTTTCCATGGTTAATATTCCATGATCTATTTATGAAACCATCTACAAAGAAATAATAATAATAACTTCTATGGTTTTAACCCTAATACTAATATTGGAACTCTATTCCCAGATAAAAATAATCTCAGAGCATTATCCTCATATGCAAAAGAGCAGGAAAGAGAGATAATATTGTTGCCTTATTAAAATTATCTAATTGAAATCACATGTTTTGAATTTTAAAACCTACTTGGGAAAAAAGTATGCACACACAGAAAAGCCATAGTCCCGAGACCCCACTTGATGTGTGCATGAGCAGGCATACCATTCCCTGTGGCTATCATTTGAGGTGAGCCGAAGGTCCACAGTGTGCCAATCCGTTGCGAGGTGAAAGGATGTACAGCCACATTAATAATAGGCCCAGTTTTGCTGACAGCTAGAACAAGGAAGCAGTCTCTGTGACTGACTATATTAAGAACTCTTGTGCAAAAAAATATATTGAACATTTAGATAACATCTTTTATTTTGGGATTGGCTAAATTTTGTTTATTCATGTCCTCAAAAAGCACCCGCTGAGATCCTATTATGTACTAGGCACTAGGTGAGATGCTAAAGATACATACAGAAATAGGACCCAGTTCCTGTCTTGGCACTCAGATAGTATCAGCCAACACTCTAGCCCCCAATGCCTGGATGTTGTAAACTATGTATTCCCTCCCAGAATAGCCCTCTCTGGGGACCAGGGCTCCCAGTGGAACAGCATCTAACTATGATTGGCTCTACTTCCCAAGGTTAGCCTGACCTTTCATGGCAGCTGGGAAGCAGGAGCTGCCGGAGTCATGCAAGCCTCTCCCAGTGTATGTGTCCTCTAGACAAGCATGTACACAGTGGGGCTGTTTTCTTCAAGACAGGGCTCAGTCTAGGCTCTCAGAGCTTCAAGATGCTTCCTCTGCAGAGGTACTAAGGTAGCCCGTTGGCCTCTCAGCAGCAGACCTACCTTCTGAGACTAAGCGTTCTTCTGACAAATCTAAAAGTGGGTTTTGTTTGGAAGTCTTAAAGGACTTTGAGATAGAAACCTGCACTTTATTTATGTGCTTTATGGGAAGTTAGGTTCTTTCTATCTGATAGAACTGAGAGGGATGCCCATTGACTTGATTAGGCCTGGGAAGGGGTCTCCTTGAAACAGCTACTTGAGGACACTCCGTATATGAGAAAATGTCCTCAGTGGAGAATTCTAAGGAACAGTGTTTGTTAAAGTCGTTACACATGAGCCAGCACGGTGTAGTAGAACACAAATGCTCTTGGATTACTTTCCGCCATTCTTGGCCATCATAGAAATTAAACATGGATCCTTATTTACTCACTTCTGCTCTAAAGATTCATAAAAGCTATACTTCTAGGTGACCTGGAGTAAGAATTACATCATTTAATAATCCTTCGAAATATTAAAAGCATTTTATAACATTATAAGAATTTGAAAAAAGATATTGTAGAAAGGGAGAGCACTTGTTGATACTAAAGTGAAGAAACATTAAAAAAATGTTTCTGTATAGAAGCAAAATTCTTTCTAGGCAACAAACTCTGTACCTTTCACTGTTCACTGGTGTTTTATGTGCAATTGGATATGTTTGGGCCACCCTGGGCTTTCATGCTGCTATTTCTAAACTGACAAAGAAGGACAAGCTGCCTGTTTATAAATTTCTGAAAGCTAGAAGAGTATCTGGTATGCAGTAGGCACTCAACTATTAAATTCAGTGTATTGTTTTGACCTGAACTTAATCCAACTCTAATTTTATGTGATTGGTTATTTATTTGTGTCCACAATGATTTAGGCTGAACTAGCTTCTTGTTTGAGTTCACTACTGTGTGTGGCCATCTAGACTCAACTCTCCTGCTTCTTTGACTTTTTTATCTGTTGTGGTCTTCTGTGGTTCCCGCTCACTACACACACCGAGTTTCCCTGAAAATAAGACAGGGTCTTATATTTATTTTTCCTCAAGAAGACACGCTAGGGCTTATTTTCAGGGGATGTGTTATTTTTTTTTAAGTATGGTACAACAATCTACATTTATTCAAATATAGTTAAGTCGTCTTCTTCTGGAACATCATCCTAACTCTCCAAACCCGGAATTCCATCCTGAATTTCTTGTGACTCTATTTCATTAAACCACTGGCCCCAATCTCTCATGTTGAGTGATAGAGCTCTCATTAAATGAGCAGGGCTGGCTTATCTATCAGAGATCCAGTGAGCACTGGGTCCAATCTGCACAGTGGAGCAGAAATGATCTCTCTGGGCTCAGTAGGAGACTGCTTGCTGAAGCTTTTCCCCATCCCTTGGTATTTGTGTGTGTGTGGGGGGGGTGAGAGAGGCACACAGTGCTGAGTAAAATGGCAGCCACAGCTTTCCTTCTTCCCCCTGGGGACACACAACACCTAAAGCGGAGAGTCCCACTCCTCACTTCACTAAGGAGACTTTCCCCTCAAAGCCTCAGCTTGCAGCACGCACAGGATGGCCGGGACCTGACCTGGGGAGCCGACCTTATTGGTGGGGCTGCCCGCACCTTTCCGGTCACCTCCCGGGGTAGTAGCTGTCACAATGGGGCAGATGAGAAGGGCTGCTCATCTTCTTTACCACTCCGTGACGAAATGCATGAGTTGTGCAGATACGCTGCATAGCCACGTCCATCACTAAGCCTTATTTTCAGAGTAAAGCTTATATTGCACAAATGCTTAGAAATCCTGCTAGGGATTATTTTATGGGTAGGTCTTATTTTCGAGGAAACACGGTATGACCCATACTGGATGCAAAACTTCAGACAAGGCCACAATCTTGAACTTCCCAAAATGTTTTGAGGAAAACATTTTCTTATATTTTACAAAGACCCTATACACATTCCACACCCCTCTGAGGAGAGCTTTCATCACACAAACTGCTGGCAGCCAGGATAATCCCGAGAGGAGAATGGGAGAAGTGTCTCTCTCTCCACACCATGTCCAGGAGAGGTAGGCGGAAGGCCTTCATGGGAACCTTTAGGGAATATGGCTAAGTGAAAACTTAAAAATATTTATAATAGATTTATATTTTATACCAAGGGGTAGGCTCTGTAAGACAAAAATCATGTGTAGTCAAAACAATCTTAGACAATACCCAAAATTTCTCATATGTTTTAAGTCCAACTTAGCCCTATCTCTGACCCTGTTTTCTCTCCCAGCATTAGAAGAAATTATGTCTTCTTTAGTTGAATGCCAGGGGAGATTATTAGCTCGCATTTATGGGCCATGTTATATATAAGTATGTATTAATGTATTATTTTAACCATTAGGATCATAATTAGTACGTTGAGATGTTCACATTATGGGAAGAATGATCTCTGTGGAGCTCACACTTATTTAGTGGAATGACAAGTGAAAACTACGCTGATTTTCTGATTTTCTTTTTCTTTGCTGACCTCTAATAGTTGGATTTTTGTGTTGAATGTTCACATTAGGTAAGTATTCCTACCTAAACCCAACATCCAGCCTAACTAGGTTGGAACAAGGAGTCAAATGGAATGTGCCCAGTGGAGGTTGCTGGGACCCTGAGACTAGGCAGAACCTTCACAGTGCAGTACGTTCCAAGCAAAGGAAAAAGAGGGATATTCAGGCAAGAGATAATCGGTGATGGGACTTGGGCACATGTCTCAAGGGGGGGTCCAACATTGGGTGTTTGAAGCTGTCACACTGGGCCTATGTTTGAGCAGGAGGGTCCCTAACCCCAGAGGACATAGGGTACAAGAGATGAGCAAGCCCCTCTGGGTTCATAGAACATCTTTAAGTGAATCAGAATAAAGCACTCCTCTGGCAGGCATGGCCTTGCACCAATGGGCACAGCTTGGCACTAGCATTGTGCCTGGATTCCTGCCTACTTTTGCCCACTCAGCCCAGTAAATTTGTACAATGCTGAAACTATACAGCCCTACACAGTGGCCCTGATGAGGAGATCAGCACAGAAGGGGAAGCGATGATTGGGGTCTCTTTTGATTCTGCCACTCAGTGAATCTGGATTAGTCTCAGAGCTTGGGTTGTCTTGCCAGGTGGGGGCTGTAGAACTCTAAGGCAGCTAGCCAAGCCTCTCATGTGTGCTGAGCTTGAGAACAATCCTTTAATCCCATCAACAATCCCTGCAACAAGAAACACTGATTCTCCTTTTATTTAATTAGTGGACTGTTTTCTCATGAGTATTCTGCCTGATTTATGAATACCTATTGTTCAAAATGTAATTGCATATTCAACACTGCTCAATGGAAAAGGGACTGTTTGGGCTTGTACTGCTTGCTTTACGTTTTTAAAATCCTTTGCTTAAATGTATATGATTCATTTCATTATAATGATGCATAAAATCAAGGCATTCCAGGAAGGAATGCTATTTTTTAATAGTTGTTGGCACTCATGGAGAGGACTGTTTCAAGCCAGCCAGAACACAGCCAGGCTGACTCAAAAGCCTTGAAATTTGAAGAGATACTCAGGCAGATGTGTCATGACCAGAATGAGGCCGGCTCTCCAAGGTACCCACAACCTTGAGATATATTGACCCAGAGAGAAGCAGATCCATTTTGAATGAATGAAACACTGAATAATATTAATACTTTTGAGTATTATTACATAATAATAACAATCAAATACTTGTTTTCAATATCGTGATATCTTGCAGAGATATTCAGTCATATTTTAGAGTAAATTTTGTTGGTTTGAGGGAAATTATGCAGATACTGCCATTGGGCCAGGTCATTTCATTAGCCTTCATTCTGGCATTTGGAAGTGGATCTATGAAATACAGGCATGGATGAGTTCACATGAAAGTTGTAGAATCATAGCTTGATGTTCGGCATCACTCAATCTTCTTCTTCTAACCCCAACATAATTTCTATCATTGTCCATCATTAACTTCCTAAATCCCAGACCTTTCACCCCAAAGGAACCACTTACTCATTCTTCCCCATACATAACCACACTGTCCCACACCCATGCCTCTGCTCTGGCTATTTTTTTGTGCCTCATGTCTGTTCCCAAGGCAACTGGAGCAATAAAAACACCCAGTCGGCTAAGATTTATTTACAACTTTATATTTGATAGACAGGAAGTAAGAATCCTGGCAGCAGACTAGCAAGATCCTCATCTTCTCTTTTCAGAGATCCACTACATTCAAATGCTCATTTACTCTTTCTCTCAGCTACTCATCAGTAAATATTTACATAATATTTATTATATGGTAGGCATTGTTCTAGACACTGGAGGTATAATAGTAAGCAAAAACTAAAACCCATTCTTTCATGAAGGGCCTTAAATAGATCTTTTACTGTTTTACTCTGAAAGATACATCTGGTTTCCCATTATAACATTTAAATAGACATTAAATTATACAATTAATCCCAAATTACTCTATTACCACCCAGAAAATATTTGTAGCTGCCCTTCTGCTCATTTATTTTTTAAAGAAAGAAGGGATTTATAGAACATTGCACAAAGTTCTAGTTTAATAGTTAACATTGCTTCCCATTGTCTGCAGGATAATTGTTTGTATGGTTTTTAATTAGAAAACATGTTTTAATTTAAAAAACTGACTTAATTTTAGAATATTTTTGACTGTTCAATTTTTCAAATAAGTTTTTCTTTTTGTTGTTTAATATAACACACATACAGAAAAGTATACAAAACATAATTGTGTAGTTCAGTGAATTACACAAGGAATTTCGGAAAGCAATTACTCATGTTACCACCACCCAGATCTAGAAAGATAGTGTTACCCAAAGCTCCAGAAGTCCCGCTTGTATCTTTTATCAATCAAAACACACAAAGTTACCCATTATCTAACTCTTTTTTGAGATATCTGAGTTCCTTTGTTAGTTATATAAAATTATTGAGATTGTAAATCAATTATCTTTATTGGATGAAATTGGTAACTTTTTTGACACACATGCTACTCACGATATTATACAAATATAATTTCATAAAATTACACACACACACCCATATACTAGGTAGATTGTTTAAATGAAAGATGTGGTACATACTGCCTTGCCAGACTCATTTTCTGTAACCACGGTATATATCAGGGATTCTCAACTGGGGAAGGAATTCTCAAGGTTTGCTCCACAATGGCCATTTGACAATGAACCATGATCTAATTTCTAACAGAGTTGTTAATTTTACTTGGTTTCAAACTGCATATAAATGGAATTTTAAAAAAATCAGTGTTCTTTCATGTCTGGCTTCTTTCTTTTGCTCAATGTTATGTCTGCGAGATTTGTTCATGTTGTGATGTATGGCTGTATAGTAAGTTGCCACATGAGTATAACACAATTGATTTCTCTATTCTATTTTTAATAAAATTTTCTGGTTCACCCTAATACTGACCATATAAAATTCCTCCTTCAAATTCAATACCTACATAATGACTGTTTTTTATTATTTTACTCAAATTCTGGTTACCTGATTACTTCAATATCAAAGAGATGAGCAGCTTAACTCTGATCGCATGCCTCTGTGCTCATGAATGTATGGTGTGTGTGTATTTGTGTGTGTGTGTGTGTATTTGTGTGTGTGTATTTTAACTACCCTAGATAAGGCTCCTTACCAGCCATTTTCTCTATATGCAGTAAACTCTCTTCATCACATTATCTAATGCTTCTCAAAAGTCTCCTCATGTGCCCCCGTAAATAGCTCAGACTGATTCAAAATATGCTCCCACCTGAAAGGGAGCTCTGTTTGTGGTTCCAAATATCATCTATTCTTGTCTTCTCTTTTATAGACCTCCTAGTCTTGTTAAGTGGCTGATTACTAATCTAAAAGAGGTGTTGTATTTTCATAATATTATAATACTATCTGTAGATTAGCTTTTATGCAACAGATTTTTGCCAGGTGAATACTTAACAGAAGGCCAAAAAAAAAAAAAAAAAAAAAAAAAAAGAGAAAAGTCAACCTTAACAGGCTAATGATCAAACACAGTATGGTCATTAGCCACCTGTGCTTACCAATGACCACCAAAAGTGAATTTGTGATATCTGTTGAAAAAGAATTTTGTCATTACTTCATGATGTCTTCTTTATAATAAAGCACCCTTATTATTATTCTGATAGTAGAAATCCCTATCATAATTTTGTTCCAAAAATCAGCTGTACTTCTGAGCAATTGGGCTGTTTTTACCTTAAGAACCTGGAAAAAATGTGCAAATGTTGTTTTCAGATTGTTCAAAGACAGATTTGTGACCCACACTAGTGAGCTTTAAGGGTGTATTTTTTTTTAATCTCATCTCTATTTACCCTTAATCTTAATCTTGTTTTCTATCCTTTTCTTGTCCTATTTTTAACCTTCAGTATTGTGTGTCATTGTTAACTGAAATGATGTCCAAAACAAGGAAGAATATAGAAAGACTGAGAGGTAAGTGGCCCCTGATTACTGGTTTGGTTATTGAATGTTTTTACAATTCAAAACCATCGTCATTTTGATAAGGATGCCCAAGTGAGGGTGGAGAAGTTATATTTTATTTGCCAAATTTATCATGATCTTAGAGTTTAAGAAATACCATAATTGTTTCCCCAATTTATCATGGTGTTTTCAGCTTACAAATTCTACTTTTCCTCTTTTAGTGATAACTTGAATAGCTTAGTAGAACAATTACTAAAAAGCGTTTTTCCTAGAAACATTGTAATACTATGTCTATAATTCTATATTATTTTCTGATACATAAAGATCTCAAAGATATTCTATTTTAAAAGATTGGAAAAATAATATCCTACATTTTGTATCACCTTGAATAAGCATAAACTAGATCTAGAAGGATACACAAGTAATTATTAATAATGACAATGGTTACCTGTTTGTGGTTTGGTAACTGGGTGAATGGAGAAAAAATAGAGGAGAAAGATTTAACAGAATTCATTTTTAAATTTATTGATTTTTGATGCAATTTAATGCCTTACAAATACAAAAACTTAAATAAATGAAAAAAATCATGCTTAGAAAGTTCTCAAAATGAAAGTATTCATCTTAACAAAACCAATCATATTTTATATAATAAATTATGTATTACGTATTTATATTATATATTTTTATGTAGAAGTATTTTATCTTATATAATAACAAAGTTGAGAAATCAACCAGGTGTAATTATGTCAGCATGCCAAAAATCTAAAAATAAACTAAATATATATATGTTATTTTACTCCAATCTTTAAAAATCTTCAAAAGTTTGTTGAAAAGAACAAGCTTTTGCTGCTGGCCATAATGGGGTAATGGAGTTGGACTTGTCAGCCCACCATAAAACCTAAAAAAACAGGAAAAAATACATGAAACAACTTTCAAACATTGGCACACAAGACAAAGCAGGACATGATCCTTGAGATAAGGAAAAGAATGAAGGAAGCCCTACAATTGCCCAGCTTTCTGCCTAGAAGCACATTCCAGATCACAGTGCAGGCAGGGAAATCCAAATATATCATGGCATTAGGCTGACCGAGGAAACAGGGAGCAGAGTTCAGAGAAGCTGAGGTAGCTGGAATTTGTGGAACAGAATTCTGGCAAGGAGGAACCATTGCAGAAAAATAGCTCCAGAGATCTTCATGGTCAGTGTTACTCAGATAGCTCAGATACCATTGAGGTTTTGATACCACTCAGATAGCTCAGATACCACTATGGTTTGATTGATGGTGTTCCTTCAAAAATTCATGTTGAAAGTTAATCCTCCACGCAACAGTATTGAGAGGGTGGCCTTTGAGGGGTGATAAGTCATGAGGGCTCTGCTGAATGAGGTAAGCACTCATAAAAAAGCTTGAGGTTGAAGGGAGCACTCTCTTGCCTTTCTGCCTCCCCTGATGTGAGGACACAGCAACAAGGCACCATCTTGGAAGCAGAGAGCAGCCCTCACCAGACACCAAGCTGGGACCTTGATCTTGGACTTCCCAGCCTCCAGAACTGTAAGAAATAAATATCTATTCTTTATAATTACCCACTGCACAAACACTGACATGTCATATCCAGAAAAGAAATTTTAAAAAAGAAAGCTACTAATATTCCTCATAAACATAAATTTTTTAAGAAAAATTAAACACATTAAATCAATTTTTACATAGAATCATTATAGAATGATCATGGCCAAGTGAGCTTTTCTCAGGAATGCAAGGTTGGATAATATTAAAAATTCAGTTAATGGAAAATGTTCTGGAATTAGAAAATGGCGATGGTAGTTTAACCTAGCAATGATGCTAAAAACTGCTGAATTGTATTAATAGACTTTAAAATGATGAATTTTGTGGCATGTGGGTTATATTACAATAAAGCTATTATTAAAATATAAATTATAAAATATCAATTATCATTAAATTACCAGAAAAGTAAAGAAAACTCGTGTGGTTATGTTAGATAAATAAGAAGTATTTGACCCAATTCATCTCCCATTCATGATAAAAACTCAAGGTACGCGCTATACTTAGAAGAAAATTTGCTCAACCTAATAAAGAAAAACAAAGAAAAGAAACTACAGGTAACAAAATACTTGAAGGTGAAAAACTAAACGCTTTCTCCCTAAGATCTAGTCAAAGATATCTGCTCTCATCATTTGTATTCATTATTGTACTAGAAGTCATAGATAAGGCAAGAAAAATAATTGAAATGAAGAAGTAAAATGTCTCTATTCACAGACAAAATGGTAGTCT
This sequence comes from Microcebus murinus, assembly GCF_040939455.1. NCBI lineage: Eukaryota > Metazoa > Chordata > Mammalia > Primates > Cheirogaleidae > Microcebus > Microcebus murinus. The sequence goes on from NC_134104.1 coordinate 138,187,705, forward strand.
GTGTAGAAAGCCCTAAAAAACTACAAAAGAAAGAGCTACTATAACTAATAAATGAGTTTAGCAATTTTCAAGAATACAAAGTCAATTCAAAAAATCTATTGTATTTATATATATATATATTAGTAATAAACAACTGAAAATTGAAATTAAAAATAAAACAATTCCATTTATAGCAGCAGAGACTTCCACTTTCAGCTAAGATGAAACAACAGGGACCAGACTTACCTTCATGCCTAAAACAATAAAAGGAGGACAAAATATATAAAACAAAAGTTTTCAAGACATTAGTCATCAAAGAACAGTAGTAATTTCTGAGAGATGAAAAACAGATGAGGTGAACTCTACAACTGGCTCATCTTATTGCCATGAGAGAGTTCCAGGCTGCAGTGCAAGGAGGGGAACCCAAGCAGAATCCAGTGGACTTCCTGAATTGGGGAAATGGAGCTAAGAATCCAGGAAAACCACAGCAGACAGAATTTGAGGATGGTGTACTGGAGAGAAGGTAGTTACACAGAGGGAGAAAATGGGATTTCTGCAGAGTATCCCTTCAGTATATAGTAGAATTCTGAGTTGAACCCTTGCTGATCCTTGGCTGAGCCTGTACAGGGCCTTGTGCTGAGCCTGGGTGGAGCCTGGGACAGATCATTTCTCAAAGATATTTGGTTCATGTTTAAAAAAAAAATCGTGTAGCAATTTTCAATTATACAATTTACCAGAGAAAATTAAATAATTTCATCTACAGTTTTTGGTGGAGAAAATTGAGATACTTGCAGGATAAAAAATTTATCTAAAGTTATAAGGTAAATTATTTACTCACTCAAGAAATATATGTTGCTGCATGAATTGACAATATATTGTAATGCAATATGTTATAGATAAATAACATAACCACACTGAATGGTATGGGACGAAAAGAACTACCTGAAATCATTGGAAAACTGTATTTTCTGACTGGATACTGCAAAACCAAAGACAAAAATAACTACATAAAATCTGTAATATATTTAGTCATTTTTTTAAAACAGGGTAATGTCTAGCAATTCTGAAACTACTTATGTTTATACTAGACTTAAACAGAAAAGTAAACAGATTGTAGATAATGACAGCCAGGGTTGCTCAATGTTAGAAAAAGAAGCAACATTTACAGAATGTGAAAATATATGATTTTTAAAATTAGTATTTTTAATCAAATTATAACTGTATACATTTATGGGGTAGAATGTGATATCTTGATATGCAATGTAGAATGATTAAATCAAGCTAATTAACATAAGTTTTGGCAATTACAAAATTTTGGTGACTTGTTTGAACAAATGTCCAAATGAAAACATAAAAAAATGTATATCTGATTGCTTTATGACCATTTTAACAATTTGTGTATAAAAGTTGAGAATTCCAAAAAAAAGGAATTCTGGTCAGTGCATGCATGCAAGGAAACTACCAGAATTCAGGCAAATAACCACAGAAAAAATTAGAGGTAACAGTTCCCAGAACTCATACAGGTGTGGGCATAGTGCCAGTTTCCAGTCAATAGACTGAAAAAACTCTTGATTCCTGAGGCACTGGGTAGACTAACGGGTCTTGCCCCAGTGGTGCCCATAGTCCTCCTGCCTAACAAAACTTGAAAGCAAGACTTGAAAGGATCACACTGTTTTCAAGTAACTTAATTGCATCTCAGTACAAAGTTTGAGTATTTATAGAAATACAAAAACATGCAGTTTTAACAAGATAAATGACACAGTGACTGGAAGCCAATAAAAAATTATCAGGCATAACATAATGGAATACAATGCAGCTATAAAAATTTTTTTTTAATGGGAAAGACTTCTTTGAACTAATACAGAATGATTTCCATGACATGCTTTTAAGTGAAAAAACATAAAGCCTAGAAAAATTGTTCATAGCATATCATACTTTATGTAAGAAAGGAATATAAGATAAGCCAGTGTCTGCTTGCTTACCCAGCGATAAGTCTGTATTGTCTTCAGTCCTGAAGAATAAACTCAGGAAAAATAAACTAGAAACTAAAGAGATGTGACCCACAGGGGTTTGTGGAAAAGGGCTAGGAATAGGGTAGCAGGAATGGAAAGAGATGGACATTTTTTCTTGAATGTAATTTCTGACATAATTCTTATTCTTAGAAACATAGCAATGTTTCATATATCTTTGACAAACTCCAAATTAAATAAATAATTAAAGCAACGAGGACATGAAGGTAACCCAGAATGCAATAGAAACACTAACAAATGAACCCAAGTGTGTATTACAGATAAATAACATAACCACACTGAATGGTATGGGAAGAAAAGAACTACCTGAAATCATTGGAAAACTATATTTTTGACTGGATACTGCAAAACTAAAGACAAAAATAACTACATAAAATCTGTAATATATTTAGTCATTTTTTTAAAACAGGGTAATGTCTAGCAATTCTGAAACTACTTATGTTTATACTAGACTTAAACAGAAAAGTAAACAGATTGTAGATAATGACAGCCAGGGTTGCTCAATGTTAGAAAAAGAATGTATAAATAAGAAAAAGGGGAAGCTTAAAATAAACCCCACGTTGTATTAGATTAAAGTCAGTGTTAACTCATGATTTAAAATATATATACAGATACAAAAATATAGATATCTACATATTGATGTGTTTTATGCATACATAAAATATCTAGCTCTGCCTGCTTTGAGGGTCAGAGCAATGATATCCCAGTAACAATGAAAGCACCTAACACCCAGATTTTGTTCTGTAAACACTTTATTCAAATAAAAGCTACCAGGGCTCCTTGGAGAACTTCAGGGTGGGGGCAGGTAAATATAAAATTATCCAGATATATCATCTGGTACCAGAAAGTAAAAAAATGCTCAAATAGGAGGAGGGAAGTGAAGTTTTGATGAAAGAACACAGGAGCCCACATGAAAAAAAAAAAAAAAAAAAACTCTCAATGGCTAATAGTAGAAAAAATGTAGCAAAAATTTTCAGCAGTAACATTTTAGTAACAAAATTGGATTTTTAACTCATGAATAAATATCCATGAGGTCATACTGATGTGGGTAAATAATAAAGAAATATAGGAGAAGAGGGTTTTTTTCCTTATAGTAAACTTAAAATTAATAAATGTAGAATGAAAGAAATAAAGAATTATCATTATGGAAACACCATAGTAATAAATCAAGCAGACAAGATCTGCTGGTGGATGTTAAAGTTAGTGAGTAACAATCTGAGGAGAAATAGGATGTACATAGTATAATATTCACCAAGATATTTATTAATTATAAGGAAAAGATAGTAACATACAGAAGAGAAATCTGGCAGATAAAAACTTAACCAAGTTATCAATAACTTGGTCAGAGTAAAACCTTTGACAACATGAACTCCTAGGTAGGAAGGAGACAATATCACTTTTGTGGTAGTATTGCCAATAATGCATAGCCTCACTCCAATGATGAGAAAATATCAGACAAACCCAAATTTAGGGGTATTCTGCTAAGTAATTGATCAGTACTATTCAAGACAGCCTAGATCATGAAAAATGAGGAACGACTGAGAAATTATTACAGACGGTAGAAAGTTAAGAAAATTAAAATTTGAATGTAATATGGTGTTCTGGATAAGATCCTGGAAAAGAAAATAAAGCCCTAAGTAAAAAATTTGTGATTTTCAAATAAGACACATAATTTAGTTAATAATATTATTCTATTCTTGATCATTGTACTATGGTCATAGTAAAATGCTAACATAAAGGAAAGATAGACAAGGAGTATAAGGGAAATATCTGTATCATTTCTAGAACATTTCTGTAATTCTAAAATTAGCTCAAAATAAAAACTAACTGAAGTATCTACTAACAAAGTTAGTAGTACTAACTAGTAACTACTAACTGAAGTATCACAAGAATGGAAAAACAAGCACCACATGTACTCACCATCAAATTGGTATTAACTGATCAACACTTAAGTGCACATATAGTAATAACATTCATTGGGCGTTGGGCAGGTGGGAGAGGAGAGAAGGGGATGAGTATATTCACACCTAATCGGTGTGGTGCACACCATCTGGGGGATGGACACGCTTGAAGCTCTGACTCAGGTGGGGCAGAAGCAATATATGTAACTTAAACATTTGTACCCTCATTATATGCTGAAATAAAAAAAATTTAAAAATAATTGCCAAAGATGTTACAATAACCAGACAAGGATTTCAAAACAGTCATTACAACTGTATTCCATATGTTCAAAAATTGAGCAGAGACTTAGGAGATACAAAAAGTCCAGAACTGAACTTCTAAGATGACAATTTTAGTGTAGGATATGAATAATACTCGGGATGGAATTATACATTGCAGAAGAAAATATCAGTGAACTTGAAGACAGTAATAGAAACTATTCAAAATGAAGCATAGAGAGGAGAGAGAATGATTTACCATAGCAGCCCCCCTCAACCACAAATGGAGTATTTATGGACATATTTAACAAAATATGTGTAAAATGTATACACTAAAAATTATAATACAAGGCACTGAAAGGAATTAAAGACTTAATTAAATAGAAATATGTGCCAATTTCATGAATTGGAAGGCGCAGTATTGTTAAAATTTAGTTCTCTAAGAATTGTTCTACAAATTCAATGCATTATCTCAGTGGGCTATTTTAGTAAAACTTGACAAGCTGATTTTAAAAGGTATTGAAAATGCAAAGGTCCTAGAATAGTCAAAACAATCTTGAAAAATTTTGGAGGAAAGCTTTGTGAGGGAACAGAAAGCATTTGGAACATAAAAGAAAAAAATGATAATTTGGTCTTCATAAAAATTTTAAAAATAATTTTGGTCCTCAGAAGATACCATTAAGAAAATGAAAATGCATGCTTGGGACTGGAAAAAAAATGTTCAAAATACTTATTTCTGGCATATATCTAACAAAGATATTTTCCCCAAAATTTATAAGGAAGTTTTATCTTTTAAAAGACTTTATATTCTAGAGTAGTTTTGGGTTTACTAAAAAATTGAGAGGAAGGTAAAGAGATTTCCTTTATATTCCTTGCCCTCACACATGCATAGCTCCCCCCTGATTAACATCCCCCACCAAAGTGGTACAATTGTTAAAATTGATAAACCTACATTGACATATCATAATAACCCAATGTTCACAGTTTACATTAGGGTCCACTCTTATTGTAGATTTTGACAAATGAATAATGACACGTACACATGATCTTACATACAGAATATTTTTACAACTCTAAAAATCCTTTGTGCTCTGCCTATTTATTCCCCCTGCCCATAACTGCTGGAAACCACTGAACCTTTTACTGTGTCCAGAGTTTTTCCTTTTCTACAATGTCACATAGTTAGAATTATATAATATGTAGCCTTTTCAGATTGCCTTCTTTCACATAGCAATAAGCATTTAAGTTTCCTCCATGTTTTTTACTACTTGATAGCTGATTTCCTCTTAGTGCTTAATATTATTCCAATGTCGGATGTACCACAGTTTATTTATCCATTAACCTACTGAGGGGCATCTTGGTGGTTTTTTATTTTTTTGTAGAGATGGGGGCCTTGCTGTGCTGCCTAGGCTGGTCTTGAACTCCTGGCTTCAGGTGAATCTCTCACCTCGGCCTCCCAAAGTGCTGGGATTACAGGTGTGAGCCAGCACAGCTGGCCCTTGATTGCTTTTAAATTTTGGCAATTATAAAAAAAAGCTGGCCACTGCTGACATGAGATGCTTCTTTACCTTCAACTGAAGGAAAAACAGGCTGTGTGGAAGAATGTGGTTCTAAATCTTTGTTTTATCTTGACTTTCTCGAGCAAGGTGAATGGGAATAAATCATTTTATTTCAAAACACCCTCCCAGGGGTGTTTTTTAAAATTATGAAAGTATGCCAAGAACTTACCACAGAACCAGCGCCAGATGAACACCTAGTAATTCCTGTGCTTCAAACCTTACCTCAGAGGTCATTCCATTTTGAGTAGAAAACACAGTCAATCGCAAGAGAAGAGAACAAATATTTTAACATTTGAGCATTCCTCTTTGTAAAACTGAATAAAGCAGAGGGACTGATAGAACCACAGCCAAGGCATTTATCTTTTAGAAATGCTGAAGTATCACTAAGCAAATAATAAGCCAGAAAAAGCAAACATTCATTTTCCTGCCATTATGGGGTGTGATCCTAATTCCTTCAATTCAGCATATTTGTGAACTGCCTTGCCCTCTTTCCTGCATTCTCTCAATTCTTCCATCCTTGCAGGATGCTGTTTCACACATGTTGTTCTTGCTTAATAAAGTAATAGCTGACACAATCTGCCCTCTCTGCTCAGTAATTATGTTAGGCTGTTGTTATTGATTTTGTTGCTAAGGTCTGAGAATCTGCTAATGCTCACTGTGGGAGTGGTGCAAAGGAGGGAGGGAAAAGCATGTTCTTATAATTTTCCCATAAACCAGATGTTTTCTTTAACTCTTACATCTTCAAAATATTTTCTCTTGAGAGGAAAAAAAAGGGGGGGGATTAGAATGAGTTTAAGATGCCAATTCTTATTTTCTCAGCATACTATGAGCACACACCCAAATAACTGAGTGTGGAGAATTCATGTTTGTGGTCACTTGTATATCTACTACTCATTTGATAAGCTACACATGGAATTCAAGTAAAACCTGTTTTGTAAGTAAACTATATTCTTCCTGTTTTCCAGTGATTCTGTTTCAATTACCACTGAAAACATTAAAATGTTACCATGGAAAACATTACCACTGAAACATCACCCCAAATTTATCAGGATAAAACAAAAACAATTTTATTAGCTCACAGACTTTATGGATCAAGAATATAAATAAGAGTCATCCGGGGCTGTCACCTGGCCTCAGCTGGGACTGCTACTCACCATATGTACACACGGCCCCTCTAGCATAACAGTTTCAGAGTAGTAGGGTTTCCATAGCAATTGGTTTCTCCCAGAGTGATTGTCCCAAAAGAACCAGGAAAAATACTGAATGACCTTTTAGGACTGCTATAGTTTGGGTGTTTGTCTCCCCAGATCTATGCTGAAATTTGATCCCCAATTTTGGAAGTGGGGCCTAATGGAAGGTGTTTGGGTCAAGGGGCCAGATCCCTCATCAATGGCTTGGTGCTCTCCTCACAGTAATGAGTGAGCTCTTGCTCTATTAGCTCCCATGAAAGCTGGTTGTTAAAAAGACCCTGGCATCTCCTCTCTTGCTTCTTCTCTTGTCATGTGATCTCTGCACATACCAGCTGTCTTTGTCTTCTACCAAGAAGCAGCCCAAGGCTTTCCCCAGATGCCCAATCTTCCAGCCAGCAGAATTGTAAGCCAAATAAACCTTTATTCTTTATTAAATTACCCATCCCCAGGTATTCCTTTATAGAAATACTAAATGGACTAAGACAATAACCTAGGTTCAGAAGTCATGTAGCCTCACTTCTGCAATTCTTTATTGAGTGGTTTTCAACCAGAAACAATTTCGTTCCCCCACTCTCAAGAATGTTTGGCAACATCTTTAGTTTGCACAGCTGGGGATGGTGGTATCTAGTGAGCTGAGCCCAGGGATGCCCTAAATATTCTACAATGCCCAACACAAAATTTTGTAGCCCAATATAGTGCTAAGTCAATAGTGCTAAGATTGAGAATCCCTGCTGCACTGGTTGAGGCAGTCATAGCCTGCCAGATTTAAGGGAAAGGAACACACACATTCTAATTCTTAATGAGAGAAGAGTAAAAAAAATTCGTGGACACGTTTAAAGACTACCACAATATCCTGTATTTATTTTTTTAATTCAAAGACAAAGTCTTCTGTTAATTCAATTCCTAGGAGATAAGTTTTAAAATTGAGAGAGAGAAAGATGAAGTAATAATTTCAAAACCATGTCTGGGATCTCCAAAGGGGGTTTGAAGGCACTTGGAAACACACTTCCGCCCTACTCTCTACATGGGACTCTGAGGATGTTAATATTAATAAATGCCAAGGTCAAGTTACCCAGCTGAACAGGAAAGACTATGCTCAGATACCAGTTCTATAATTTGAAGTGCTCACACCATTATTACTCTTGATTCTCCTGTTTCCACCTCTTTTCACTCATTTGATATTATACAGATCTAGATGAATTCTGGTTTTAGAAGTTAGTGTGGTTGTATTTAAACAAAATTCTCAGACTGACCTGCCTGAAATCCAGGCTACATTTTCAAGCCTCAGAGTCCCAGGAGCGGAAAATAGCATTGTTGAGATGACAGAAGGGATGCTCTGTCCCTGGAGGAATTCAGTAAACCCCAGAATTCAGGAAGCCACAGTGCTGTAGGAAGGTTTTGTTCTCTGTCCCTTCATTCCAAGGAGTGACTGGCTTAGCAAGGCTAGATCCTCTCTCCAGATCATTTCCGAGAACCAGGGGCAGCTGGATGTCACTGAGCGAGCTGACCGGTTTTGTATGATGAAAAAACAAATTGCAAAATAGCTAATAGCACCAACTGCTTTTTTTTTTTTAGTTGTTTTCGTTTTTTCTTTTCTAAAAATCTGCATTTCTTTTCCTTCATTTGTTCTAATAGTATTTCTCACTGTCTTTAGATAAAGCATCTGTTTTCTCTTTATCTCATATCTTCAATTGATAAAACAGGGAAATGACCTGGTTTCATTACCGTATTTGTCATGTGTTTCTGGATCAGCTCCTATATTCCAGGTACTGTACTAAGTATTAAGAGGTGCAACAGTGAACAAGACAGACCCAAACTCGCTGACATAACTTGTAGTTACCTGGTCCCACACAGTCTTGTGGAAGAAAAACCCAACTGGACATGCAAAAATAGATAATCATATGAGTTACAAATGAGGGGAGAACCTATCTATATTTGGAGACTCTAGAAGCCTTCCTGAAGTCAGGGATATCTTCATGGGGAGGAGGAGTCAGATAAAAATGTCTGTGGGCGGAGGGGGTGCAGTCAACAGTGGGGGTGGAAGTTTACAAGCCAAGGGAGCAGAATGGGTGATGTCCCTGTTTCGGCTTCAACCATGTTGATTTTTTGGTGTGTTATTGTATTGTCTTCCCACTTGGGTACAGATTTAAGATGGTAGAGACAAATTCTTAAATCTTTGTACAAATTTCTTAATTTGCAATCAGCTGTTGGGTATTAGCTCTGTAAATCTCTATTTTTCTGCATGTGGTTATGTGCTACTTCAGTAATATGTTCTTTTTTACTTGTTTTGTACTATTTATACAGCCCTGAAAAAAACTCATTTTAGCCAGTGTTTTTTTTTTTTTTTTTTTTTTACCTGAGGTGGATTGACATGCATTGATGTGATGCTCTAAGGTGTGCCTTTAACCAAGCCCCCTGGAACAAATCTGAAGCACTAAACAGCCCTAGGTATCCATCACTTCTAACAGCTTAACATGCATTTGCAGCAAAATAGCCACAAAGGTGTCTTCATTTTTATATCTGGGTAATCCACTAATAGCATATGCTAGTGATTTGAACAATGGCAAGTTTGCCAATTGTCTTCACTTTTCAAACTCTGCCTTATTAAAGTGGGCTTTGCTTTCCCCGCACACTTCAACATTTCCATACAGAAAAATGGATTCTTTAACTTTCTGCCTTACTTAATAAAAATGTATCAAACTGTCTTGTTTCTAATTCCACTCATACATACACAGCCTTCTGAACCATGGGATACTGATTTTCTGAGGATCATTAGAAAAAAAGGATGTTTTAAAGTGAGGAGGAAAAGTATGGTTTGACTCTAAAAGTAATAATTAGGGTTTTCAAAAAGGATAGCTCTTTCCCTCTCATCACCCCAGCTAGTAGAGTGAGAACCAGGACCCACCCAGATAGAAATGTCCTATTTCATGATCACACTGAAGCTCAAGACTTTTTACTGATTATTTGTCCCACATTATCTAACCCAGTGTTGTTCCTTTCCACTCCTTTCCACAGCTTCTCATAGATCCCAGCCTCTGATAGGAGCTTCCTGTCCCAACCCCTTCATCATATCTCTCTCACTCTGAGCCCAGATTTTATTTTTGTCCTCCTGACTTCTAATCTTACTCTTTTTTGTTCTGATTATTGTCCTTATCCCAAGATTTCAACTGGATATATTATAATGCCATCATAGTTAAAGATTTGGCTTAATTGTTATCAAATTTAGGGGCCTCAGTTTTAAACATATGGCCTTGGGCTCATTATTTGACCTTCAGGACTTCAGTTCCTGAAAGTGACCCCACAATGGGTAGAACCTTGACACGTGTCACACCAACCCAGACAGTGGAAACTTGTTTGGAAACAATATAATGTACTGATTAAGATTATAGATTCCAGAATCAGACATACTTGGATAGAAATACCAGCTCCACGAATTACTAGTAATGGACAGTTGAAAGTTTAGTTGCAATCCCTAAGTTTTAATTTTCTCATAAAATTTTGATATTGGTAGTATATAACTCCTATGTTTATAAAAAGTAAATAAGATAAAATAGAAGATAATTAGTCTGTAGGCAAAGAGATATTCTTCTTAGTATTTTGATTGTCATTGGTATTATCATGATTGGTACTACTGTATAAATAATAAGTTATAATAAAGTGCTTTTAAAATTATTTATTTTTATAATTCCCATACTACTTATCACAGACTTGCTACAGAGTGCCCATTCAATAGAAATAAGTAGAGTGATTTGTTGTGTTCCTAGAGAATTAGTGAGGTCATTTCAAACTGGAAAAATAATCTGAGATGCTGGTACAAATTGTGGCCATTAAAGATTTTATCTGAAGTGGAAATAATACTATAATTTAACACTCATCTTTGTTGTAGAGATTTCACAAATATTTCATTTATACTACAAATAATGAAATTATCGTTTAATAGAAAATTCAAATTTAGTTGTCTATTTTTGCAACCATGTACTTTCCCCTAAACTAGGGAGTCTCAAACTTTAGTTGTGTCACAATAACATAAGAATCTGTTAAAATAAGATTCCCAGAACTCGACCACAAATCTATAGGTGCATAGTGAGCTGGGAATCTGCATTTCTAACAAGTCCCCATATAATACTTATGCAGGGGCATCCCATATCTCACACTTGAGGATAATTATTCTGAATATAAACATTTAGAAAAAAAAATCTAAAAATATACATACATAGCGAGTGATATGCGCACCATCTGAGGGATGGTCATGCTGGAGACTCAGACTTGTGGGGGGAGAGGAGGAAGGGCATTTATTGAAACCTTAAAATCTGTACCCCCATAATATGCCGAAATAAAAAAAAAATCACTTTTGATAATTAGGTTTTGCAACCAAAATATTATCTTGCTATTTGTCTTTCTATTCTATTGTTGTTTTATGTATATAAAGGTAGTGAAAGGGTTGGCCTACGGCAAAAAGAAATATTTTATTGCTTCCTCGACTTTTATAGTTAATTAAACAAGCCATTTTGACTCAAACAAAGCATTGATATCACCTTCTTGGACTTGTTTTGTGTCTAAGCCTTCTGTCGGAATGGCAGTCCCTGTCATGAATAGCCTTATAATTTTCCCCCAAAATGTCATTTTTTTGCTGTTCTCTTATATCCCAACTGCATATCACAAGCCCTATCCCCCAAACCAGGGGGAACAAGTACCATGATTAAGAAAATGTGTAGAGATTATCTCATCCTGGGTCTCCCAGGGCAGTCAAATTTCCTAAATGATATTTGTAAGAGTCAAACAGGTTGCAGCAAAAAGATACGGATCTATCTCGTTTGGCACTTGGAGTTTGTTCGGGGCTAACTATATAAAGGCAAGAAAAGTTAATATGACATAATCCTTATGTAGATGTATTCCTATGTGTTGAATCTATTACAATTGTAAATTGGTGTATGTGGGATGACACCATCTGGGCATTGGTTGGTATTATTCAAATGGTAGATATAGTCAGGCCTAGAAGATAACCACATTCTTCAGTTGCTTACCTGCCAGAGACTAGCAAGAGTTAAATTATAATATCTAGCAAGCACTTTGATCATTGTTTTTGTTTTTGATTTATCCTTTGGAAAGCAAATCATTTTGCTGTGAATCTAAGACTGACTTAAGGGAAAAGTCTTTACCTAAGACCAACTTAAATAAATAAAAAAGTGATTTGGCCAGTAGGGTAGGCTGAAAAATGCCCCTCCCCCAATACCCATGTCCTAGTCCCCAAAACCTGTGAAGATGTTACTGTATATGGCAAAAAGGACCTTGCCAGTGTTATTAAGTTAAAGATTTTGAGATAGGAGATGATCCTGGACTGTCCAGGTGGGCCAAAGGTAATCACAGAGGTCTTTATAAAAGGGAGACAAGAGGAGCAAGGCCAGAGAGAGGAGATACAATGACAGAGTAGTGGGTGGAGTGATGTGCTTTGAAGAGGAAGGAGGGGGCCACATGCCAAAGAATTCCGGTGGCCTCTAGAAGCTAGAAAGGTAAGGAACCAGATTCTCCCCGAATGATTCCAGAAGGAATGCAGCTCTGCTGATACCGTGATTTTAGCTCTGTAAGATCCATTTTGAACTTCTGACCTCCAGACCTGTAAGATAAATTTGTGTAGTTTTAAGCCATTATATTTTTGGTAATTTGTTGTAGCAGCAATAGTAGAACTGATACAGCCAATATGCCTTACATTGAGAAGGGCATGTTGTGGTTTGTTATCATTCATAACACAGATGCTGTGCTGGTTAACAAGCCTTAGCAGGAATCGTTGTTATGCAAGATAACACCAATTGAGGTGTCCTAGAGATAAACGAGGTAAACTGAACATAGAACTAGATTAGCAAAATAGTTATTAACATACAACAACTGGAAAGACAAGATAGGACCAAGAGGAAGAAAAATAGATAAAAGAGAATTTTATTATAAGTGTTATTAGATAAAAGTTCCCACACTGCATCAATATAAAAATTGACACATAAGAGAAGTTAAGTAACTTGCTCACTACTACACAACTGGCAAATGATGGATCATAATTTGGACCAGGGAAGTCTGGCTTCAGACTTAACCTCTCTTAACCTCTTAACCTCTCTGCTCTGTAGTTCCCATGTGGCTAAAACATGACATGGTAGTTATTTTAATGGGCAAGTGTTTTTTTTTGTTTTTTTTTTCAACATGCCAAAGTCTAAAGTCCTGTGTTGGGACTATTAACAGCACAGAGATGCTTTAGCCAAAATGACAAAGACAAGAGAGACAGGCGATCTGGACGCAGGAAGTACCATCAATGCATCAAAGCCAGCAAGCAGTTAAAAGAAAGAGAGGGGTTAGATGTTAGAGGTCAATACCATGAGGAGGGTCAGGACAGGTGTGGGATCAGAATAGCAGGAACACAATTAGAGGAGAGGACACTTGAAGCCCAAGGCAACCTCTGCCTCAAGAAGGACTATGAGGGCAAATGCTCTGATTGGATTGAAGGGGTCTGTATAACTTCACGCATATGAGAAACCTTAGAGCAGACCTTAGGAATATAGGAACCCAACAGACATGCACTCATGTGTGCACCAAAAAAACAATAAAATACAAGAATATTTATAAAAACACTATTTATAATATCCCCTTACTGGAAACAGTAGAATGGATAAATAAATTGTGGCTTATTTACACAATGAAGTACTATTCGGCAATGCCAAGAGACTTACCACTACACTTGAAAATGTAATTGAATCTTATTATGTAATGATATGGAAAGGGAACAACACATAAAAGGTACAAATTTTTTCATTCCATTTTGATGAAGTTAGGAAAAAGCAAAAGCAACTGAAAGTATCAGAAATCCTGATAGCTGTTACCCTTGCAAGGCTGGGTGAGTAGTATCTAGACGGCACACCAAGGAAGCAAGGCTTCTGGAGTATAAGTCATCTGGCTTTTGATCTAGGTGCTGGTTATAAGGTGTGTTCAATTTTTGAAAATTCAATGAGTTGTATACTTGTGTACTTTTCTCTATAATGTTATGCTTTAGTAACATTTTGGAAAAAAAATAGGCATATAAATAGACCTCTGGAATGACAGAGGGTATTGACAAAATATACTGTGAATTTGATCTGAGAATTCATCCAAATGTGTTCAGCATCTTTAATTGATTGCTGGAGAAAGGTTTGATAGCTGGTTGAGAAGAATCAGGACTCTGAGCTTTTGTTAGCTGAGCTTTATTTAACAGCACTTGGAGCCTACATGCTCACTCTCTTTGTCAGGGGATAAATCCTTACTGCCTGCTACAACTAATTACTAGCCACAGACACATCAATTGGCTATCATTTAGGTCTCACATAGATTACCTTTTTTTTTTTTCTGATGAATGGTTCATTCATATCTGTAAATTAAACATGTCCTAAATATTAATCTATGTTCATTGTAAGACAGATGGTTTCTCAGCTCTGTGAAATAAACCAGTGTCTGTGTTTAACTTAACTGTCTAGTTATATAAACATTGTATCATCTCGGTACATGTCTATCCACTCTCACCACCATTTAAAAAAAATTTAGTTCTTTGTTGATCATTGAATTTAGATTTGTCTTCAAGATCACTTTGTCTAATAAAATTTGCTTTACCAGGATATTACTGGGCTAATCAACTAAACTTTTTTTATAATGGGAATTACAAGCACAAACATTTACTAGGCAAGATGGTTGAAGACAAAAGGCAATAGTGAGGAACTTGTTATAGCCAGTTAACTCAGTTTTAGCCACTTTAATTTTTCAATGTTTAGATATAAAAACAAAAAAAATCACAAGTCCAAATTATATAATTTTATATTAAATTTAAAAATTTTAAATTGTCAATAAACTTTAAAACTTTTTATAAGCTAAACAAACCATCTCTCCAGGCAGGATTTAGCTCACATTGTCAGTTGGATCCTTCCACAAGAGTGCTTCTATTCACTCCTCACAAATGTCCTATGAGGTAGTCATTGTACAGAGAAGGAAACTGAGGCTCATAGAAAGTATACTATATTGGTCAAGTTCACACAGCTAATAAGAGGCCAAGCCAGGGCAAAATCCAAGTCTAATTATCCAAATTACTATTCTTTTCCCAATGAGAAAAGCCCATTGCATAGCACTGATATTAAGGTTACTAATCAAATTGTTTACCTCACACTTAGAGATATAATGAGGAAAAGGTGGAAGAAATATTCACATTATTTGCTAAGGAATTCTTTTTTGGAAATCAGTTTAAAATTTTGTACTACAAATAGAAAAACATCACTCAGTATTGGTTGCTTCTTGATTCTTCTGACAATAATATTCAGTATAAAGACACAACAAATAGACCAATCACCATATCTTAGACAATCCAAAGACCACAGAGGCACATGGTTTAAAATTGTATCTGAATAACAAGTGATAAGTGTTGCTTAATGGAATGGATTTTTAGAGAGTTAGGATCCCATCTTGTTGGTTTTGATTGTACCAAGTTTTCCAAATGTTTATCCTCAGTATAGTTTTCCAGACAAAAAGTTTTAATACAACTTCAATGAGATTATCCAGGTTTCCACCCATTTTATCTGAAACCCTTCCCTCTTTTGACAAATGAAGAGATGTGAAAAAAAAAAAATTATTTCGAGAACAAAAATATAGAATTGGTAGAAAATGTTTACTGTTTTGTTTGTAATGTCCCAAATTGACATTAAAATGCATCTCATCTTTGAAGAAAAGTGAAATCATTTGTAAATACAAATGAATAGAGTTGATAAATTACATGTGAGAAAAAAAAGATGATCTATTTATTTAAAAATTATTTTTTAAGTTTGGATTTGTTTCCAATGGAAGGGAAAGATTCCATTCCTTCCAAATTGCAAAGCCAAGACTAGGCTGTTAATCATCTCTAAAAATCACGAGATTCTTTTAAAGTAAGATGCTTATTGGCTTCACACATTTTGGTGGCTTTAGCTACTTCAGTTATAATTTTGCATTAGTTAATATGCATAGAAAAGTGGGATATATGTTAATATTATTTTCCCGATGTTCAGCATTCAGCAAGCCGCATGGGACTATATTGAATGCAAATTCATTTTCAAACCCTACTAACCAGTGAAATAGTGGTTTTTTTCTCCTATTGGTTTTACTTCTTAATCTGTTCAACCTTTCATAAGTACTTTCATAAAGACCTTGCCACATGCACTGTCTTCCTTCCCAGGATGACTCAGGCCTTGACATCAAACCAAGAATGTTAAGTATGTTCCTCTCAAACTCTTTTCTACATGTATAGGCTTAAACTTGAACATAAACAAATTTATTAAGAGCATGCTTCACACTTTAGACATCCTATAGGTTCATAGACAAAGAATATCAGGCACTTAATCTTTAAAAAGGAAAAATAGAAGACTTAAAAATAATTCAAAGACTTAGACCCTAAAAAGAGCTACTACTTTGTTAGTGTTTCCCTTGGGGAAAATAAGTCACTATATGCACCAATTCCAAGTTCACTACTATATTGGGAGCTGAGGGGGAAAAAAAAATTATATATAGATATAGATATATATACACTTTATGCATATATATGTACATAAATATATGTATGATATCTCCTTCAGATGGTTCATAATCTATAAATAAACTTGATGAAATTAATAAAAGAGAATTAAACTTTTTGAATGTATGTATATCTTGCTTGGATTTTTATTTAAAATAGTTAATGGTAAGATGAAAATGCTCTTACATAGCTTTGGAAATAAAAAATAAGGCCAGTGAACTACTACTAGATTATTTCAGAGAATGTGTTAATGCTTATTTTATGTAGCTTCTAACCTGTGTGTGTTAGTTCGTAAATGTGGTCGAATAGGAAATATTCCTACTTACAGGAAAATTGGAAAAATTATTTCTTTTGTTAATAAGTAGCATATAATAATCACAGCGTCAAGAATATTCTGAAGGGCTCCCAATACTGAATTTTGCTGTTTTTCAGATGATTATTATACCATTTGGCATATGCAATGTGCCAAGTGGCTACATTAGGTCCTTAGAAAAAAGTAGCATTTTCATAAACATAAACAACCATACCCATCCAGAATGGAGTCTGTCATCCAGATGGGAAACTCATTTATGAGGAAAATAAATGAGTGCACCCCTAGTGCTGGGAAGGAGTGCTGAGTACTGAACTGCCCAACCTACACATTCCAGAGTAGAGCCTCCCTTTTGGTAGGGGCTGCTTTCAAATCCTGCCTCAGCAACACATGCTGTGGGAAAGCAGCTGCAAACATTAATCATTAAGACACCTACACACCAATTACATGCCGGAATTTCAAAATAAATTAAATTTAGATCCTGCCATCCTTGGCTTTTGCTCCAAATGCAATGCTGTCTTCCAATATTGTATTATCCTGATTTGACCTTTGGGCAATTGCCAATTCTTATTCTTCACTTGTGTCTCTACTAGTATTTCCTTTCTTATTCTTGTTGATTGCAAATATTCCTAATGTATTCTGGCTATTGTCATTTTTTTGCAAATATTGTCACCTATCGTGTCAGCTGAATGTCAACTTTGTTTATGGTGTCCCTCATTAAACATAGCCTGTTAATTTTGATGTAGTCAAGTTCATTATTTTTTGCTTTATGATTTGTGATGCAGGAGTGGGTCTTTAACAAATCCTTTCCCAGTATAGACTGTCACAAAGACCTTGGTCAGATGAGCCCTCCTTGTTTGTTCTTACTTTTCAAATTGGCTAGGGCTCAATTCTTCCACATGAATTTTAAAATAAGGTAGTCATTTTCTTCAAAAAAATTCTTGCAGGAATCTTTCAAATTTATAGGCTAATTTTGGAAGAAACAACATCTTTATAGTGCTAAGTCATTGCAATTAAACTTGTACAGCTCTCCATTTATTCATTCCTCATTGATAATCTACAGTAGAGCTTAAAATTTAATTCCCTATGATGTTTATACCGTTTTTTGTTAATTCCTAAGTATCGTATAGTTTTTGTTAGGATTAGAATGGCATCTTATTTTTGCTTATACTTTCTTGTTGATTATCAGTGTGAAAGGAATATTATTAGTTTTTGACTATCTTATCCTATGCAACCTTGCTTAACTCTCTTACAACTTCTAATAATTTCTTGGGTTCTACATAGATGATTAAGTCATCTGCAGATAGTAATATTTTTGTCTTTCCCTTTCCTATGCTTATAACAGTAAGTTCTTAAATTAGACAATCTTCAAAACCATGTTGAACAGTAGCATTGATAAAAGGGTTCATCATCTTTTTTCTAAGTTCCAAAAGAAAATACATCTAAAGTTTATCTATTAGTTTTGATGTTTGCTGCACGTTTTTGATGTATAACTTTTATGAAGGAAAGGTACTTCCCTTCCAATCATAGTTTTCTTAGAGTTGCTCATATTAATAGGTGTTGAGCTGTGATTTTTTTTGTATAGCAGACAAAACATACACATGAGCTTTTTCCTTCAGTTCATAATGTGATGATTAGAGCCAGGAGAGGGCAAGGCACCTGAGGCATTCAGACCAGAGAGTACATACTTCCTAGAATATCACACCCTGGGTGCCTCATTGCTTTTTAGTCTAGTCCCAAACTTGGTGGTGATTAACATACATAGATATCCTACTGTTGAACTTTCTTTTCATTCCTTGAACAAGCCTTCATTGATCATTATGCATTTTTAATATTCCATTAGCTCCAGTTAGTTAATATCTTATTAAAATGTTTATATCTATTATCATAAGTGAAGTGTACTGATAATTTTTCTTTCTTTTATAGTCCTCATCCAGTTTTGGAACTGTAGCTTCTTAAAAGGAGGGTAATTTACTTTGTATTCCTATTTTTTGGAAGAATTTGTAGGTTATAGGTAATAATCTGCTCCCGTAAATATGTCTAGGTCTGGAACATATTATGGGATATAAGTTTGAACAAATCTCTAGACCTCAATTTTCCCCTTCTGCAAAATGAAGATAATGAAACTTGTCTCATAGCTTTATGATAAACATAAAAGATAATTTTAAAAAAATATATAGCACTGGATATGACCCAAAGAAGATGCTTAATTGATAGCAGATTGACACCTGCATGGGCTTCACTGACTTTTTGGACAAGGTTTTTGCCCTCCCCCAACCCAGAATTCTCTAGGATTACATTGTGCTGTTGATCATTCTCTAGAATTGACTTTTATTTCATCAATGTTATAATGCCTGTTGCTCTCTTCCATTTCAAGTATGGTCGCCTTCTAGCAACTTCCGGCTAATTACTTTATCTTGGAATGTAGAAAAATAATATCTTTGAAAAATTAACCAATGTGCTTTCCATTTAATGTATTTCCTATTATCCCACAAGCGTTTCCCTCTTCAGGCAGATATTTAGAGAGCTCTGTGGTCAAGTTTTCCTTGCTCAAAAGAAAGATTAGGAAAAATAAAGAAGTGTATATGTATTATTTTTTCTTTAAAAAGTCTAGATTTTTCCAGAGAAAAAAGTAGCTGTATCTATAAAGTATACAGTAGAATGGAAGAAAATGGATTTTATGAGACTAATATTAAGGAAACACTACTCTCCCCAAACCGAAACCACCTTGAAAAGGAAAGAACATTAAGAGTGAAGAGGTGAAGGGGGAATGTGGTCTACTGATATGTGGGTTAGGCTGGAACCTGCCCCTCATCTGGGGTTGGTTTGGGATACAGAGATATGACAGAAAGCTCAGATAATTCTAGATCTTCCAGTGCAGGGGTAAGCTGCGCTTTCTTTCCCAAGTAGACCCAGGCAAATGGCAGGAAGCCCGAGTAGAAATGGCTGTGTGATGCATTTGGTCAGATAGGGTGTGGACAGCCTCATGGTTGCCCACTGCACCAGTATGAAACAGTAGCAGTAGAAATATGCCTGCATCCAAGAAGAGCATGGAGATGATGAAAGGCTATAGGTGACCAAACCAAGTTTCCCAGTCACAAGGTGGCCCAGAGTTGGAATATGATTCCAGAACCCAAGAGGGACCTGATAGTTAGGTGGGAGAGAGCTGGACTCACAGGAGCCTGGCTACTGGGTTAAAACCTGGTTTGGGGGATTAACTCAGTTAGGACCTTCATAGATCAGGACCTAAAGATAGGTGAGGATGAGGACATCTCAGAGGGTGCCAACAGATAGCTGCTGACTCAGCCTGCATGCCTCTTTTAGGTCCTTAACATTATTACAGAAGCCCACCAAAACTTAGATGCCACTCCAAGGAATAGACAAGGAGATAAAATTTCTACTAACTAGCCAGATGAAGTTTTCATAATGAAATTATGTTTTATATGGAAAGCTTAAGTTATGTTTCTTGCACACTTGAGTTTGAGAAATGAAATTTCTACCCACTATATAACCAAATCACCAAATAAAAATGCTTGCCAGCGATGTGGGAGTGTGGTCCATTGGAATATACCTACTAGCTGTTATGACCTCTGGCCAGTTATTCAAACTCTCTTTGATTCAGTCTCCATGCCTATAAATGGGGTTGTGGACTTTATTGTCACTTCTTTAATAATGAAATGAAATAATGTGTTCCACAGTGCCTCATATCTGATTGCTATTCAATGTTTATCATTTACTTTCCTAACTCTTAACTCTGGATGTAAAGTGTGGGAAAAATAGCTATAGAGATTAAAAAGAAAACAAAGAACTTGGGAAGGAGTTTGTTGGAAGATCATTAATGCTGTTACTGCTAATTATGAGACAGCATGTGCATTTCCCAGGCAGGGATTGCAATCATCACAATTTTCAGTTTGTGGCTCACTACAATTAGCAAAGCCAGGCCTGTTGATGAGCCACAACTCGAAATTCTTGTCAGCCTTTGTTATCTTCATTTGTGGAATCTCAGGCATAGGCTGTGTAAAACCATGCCATTACTACCTTCTCCAAAGTATACTCACAGTATTTGTTATTCTTCTGAAGGAAGATCTACCCTAGTTAATAGTTATTTCCTATAATGTGCCATCACAAATTAACCCACATGAAAACAAGAGCTGGTTTTGTGTGTTTGCTCTTTCAGTCCTTCTGAGATTCTGAACAGAACAAATTGTGGAAAGTTGACTGAATTTATTTCCTTTAACTCATGATTCGATAATGTGCCTGTAATTAAACATCATGTAATTTTGTGCTCAAAATTTCATCATTAGAGATTTTTTTTTCCTCTAAGTTTTATATGGTATTCCAATGTCAACGGTTCTCTCTGGAAATGTGGTGGGAAAACTATTTACACTTACCTGCTACCACCTTATGGAACTTGTGAGTGACAGTAAGGGAGATTGTTCTGGAATTGCTTAGCAATGTCTGAGGACTTTGCCTGTTCTCATCTATAAAAAGAAAGGTGAAGCTAAGTCATCTCTGATTACACAGAACACCTATCATATATTTTCTGGAGTAGACTCAATTTCAAACATTCTCTCCCTTTGGTCTCATAAGTAGATTCATTCCTTTCAGACCAAACATTCAAAAAAGAATCTCAATTTGCTCTAAAGATTATTGCTGAATAAAGATTCTGATTCTGCTGTAGACAAGAAAATGAAGTGTCTGGGAAGAGGAAATCAAGTAAACGTGTTGGGGGTTAAAAGAAGGTTGGGAGGAAAACTGTTTCAGAAGAGAAGAAATGAGCTCTGTGAGGGAACCTGGGAAGATACTAAAGGCAACTTCGATTTCCTCACCGCTTTCCTTAGACTTTCCTGGCTACTCTGCAGCAGACATGACCAGAAACATACTTTATTGATTTCAAGATCAGGGCAAGAAGATCCTTTCTGTTTAATTATGTCCTTGCAAGTTAAAAACTAAGTGCTTTGGTCAATGCTTTAAATACAAAGAGGGTATTTAGTGCTCTCAGAATCAATGATAAGTTCAAGCTGTGTGTGACAAGGAATGGCCACTATTCATTCTAACAAAGTCTATAAACAAATACTGTGCATCAGGTGCTAGGCTGAGCACTGAGACAACAGAGAGGAGTAAAGGCCAGTCTCTGTTCTTACGGAACTCAGAGCCTAAAAGAAGAAACAGATATATGATTAAGTACAATGGAAATATAAACAAGAATCAAAGGCAGTTCAGAGATGTAACCCTTAGAGGGGAATGTTAAAGAAAGGCTTTCTGAATAAGGGGATATTTAAACTGAATACTGAAGATGAATGAAAGTCCTTCTGGAGAAACAAAAGCAGTATTTTGGCAGAAATAACAGTATGTGTGAATACATTTGGAACATAGCGTAGAAGCAGGGTTTAGGATACTGTCACAGGCTTTTATTTTTAAAGCATATAGTGTAAGTGACGAGGGGAGAGATGGGAAGAGATAGGAAATGGGAAAGTAGGGTAGATCATGAATGGACTGGAATATCTTTTAAAGCATTTGACCTATACCTAAATGCCCAGAAAGGCAAAGTGAAGCGTTTGAGGCAGAGGAAAACGGGTTTTGCCAGCAGACTTAAAAGTGGATTGGAAGGCAGAAATGAGAGAATTATAGATACAGGAAGGTATTTTTGAGTATGTAGAAATAGCACAGGTGAGAAGTAAAGAAGGTCTTATTTAAGACAGTATTAATGGGAAGGAACACAGCGGCATAACTTAGAGATAGTCAAGAAACATTTGATAGAATCTAGGGATGACTGATGTGAGTGATGAGAGAGACTTCATGTTCTCTGGCCCTTGTAACTGAGTGGATTTTGGTGTCATTAGTTGAGAAGGAAAATAAGAAGAGAGAGATGTTGAATCTGAGGGACCGGTAGACATCCAGATTGCAGGATACAATTGGTAGAATATCTGTAAATAGCTTAGAAGAGACAACTGGTGTCAAGATATGGACAGCACCAAGTTCCACCACTTATTCACTTGATGCACACCTCATAGTAGTCACCAAGCTAGACTCAGTGGGCCAGGTGGAAAATACTTCTGGTCCCAAGGAACTTAAGGTCTAGGGAATTTACAAAGAAGGCACGTGTAGTAAAGTACAGTCAGTACTATTAGTGGAAGTACAAGGTGTGATGGGCGCATAGATGAGGTTTCCTAAGGAAGACTTTGTCGTGAGGTGGCATGGAGAAAGGGCAGTAGGCCAGGAAGCTTTGGGAAAGAGGCAAATAAGCTGAGACCTGAAGACCTACTAGAAATGGACCAGAAAAAAAAAGGAAGTGGAAAGAACTTTTTAAGCAGTGGCAGTTTGTGCAATGACCAGGAAACAAGAGTGAGCATGGCACTCATGAGGAATTGCAAGAAGTTTCCATCACTGGAGTGTCAAGTCTAAGAGAAAGCAGGAGCTGAGGCTGAAGTTAGCTCAGGCAAGATAGTGATATGAGCTATTTCAGAGAGTTTAAATTATCTAGTGTGTGAGAAAAAGACACTTACAGATTTTTTTTTAGCAGGTTAGTGATACAATCAGATTTGTATTTTAAAAACTCACTCCAGCTACTGTGTAGAGAATGAGATGTTAATTAAAATAGAGAGCCTGGATGTGATTACCTAGGGCAAAGACCACAATTCGATTCAACCTGCTAATGTGTTCTAGCCTGCAGAGTGCTTTTTTATTTATTCATTTAATTCTGAGTTAGTTGTGAACATTTAACGATTGGGAGCTCTCCCATAAAATCAGGCTTCTTTTGAAAATGAAAAGATCTGGCAATGCTGGGTCCCCATTCCTGAGCTGTCAACAACTAGCTGGATCTGGGTTGCCTAAAACATAACCCTTTCATAAAAGGTGAGTGCCCTTCTGTTGACTGCAGTCTAATAGAGGCATTTAGTTTGATTTTATTGCTCCTGCCTCACCCAGAGAGAACATGTAGATGGAGAATGATGAACCATTGTGTGTGCCTATCTACAACCAAACTTCTCTGCCAGAGCCCATCCCCATTCCCTACTCACAGACTTTGTTCTATCAATTCCTCTTTTTCTCATCAGATTTTACCCCTCTCTTGGATCATTCCTATTGACATCAAAACTCGTTATTTCTTCTATTTTTCTTGGCCCACTTCCCTCCAACTACCCTCATATTTTTGTTGTCCTTTGGTCTCAAGTCATTGAGACCCTTCTTCTCCCTCCTTCTCTCTCTCTCTCTCTCTCTCTCTCTCTCTCTCTCTCTCTCTCTCTCTCTCTCTCTCTCTCTCTCTCTCTCTTCTTTCTTTTTCTTTGACAGAGTCTCACTCTGTTGCCCAGGCTAGAGTGTCATGGTATCAGCCTAGCTCACAGCAATCTCAAATTCCTGGGCTCAAGCACTCCTTCTGCCTCAGCCTCCCAAGTAACTGGGACTACAGGCATACACCACCATGCCCAGCTAATTTTTTCTATATATTTTCAGCTGGCCAATTCATTTCGTTCTATTTTTAGTAGAGACAGGGTCTTACTCTTGGTAAGGCTGGTTTCGAACTCCTGACCTTGAGTGATCCCCCCACCTTGGCTTCCCACAGTGCTAGGATTATAGGTGTGAGCCACTGCACCCAGCCAAGAATACTTCATTTCTTGAGGATCTGCCAACATTGCTAATTCTCCTTCTTAGTATCTTTTACTGATTTTTCTCTCTCGAGGCAGGAGAATACCAGATCTCAGTTTTTGGATCACTTCTCTGTCTACACTCACTCCCTGTTACCAGCCATCTCATCCAGCCTGGTGTCTTTAAACATTGTCTATATGTCAAAAGTTTCCAAGTTCCTAGCCTCACCCTTACCTCTCCCTTGAGCTCCACACTCATGAATCCCTGTGCCCATTTGATTTTGATGTCTAACTAAAATGCATTTCAAATTCAATATGTCAAATGTAAATTCTAATTCTCATCCCTCCTCTACTCAATATGCCCCTCCCATAGTGTCCTTATCTTAATAAATGACAGCCCATTCTGCCAGTTATCCATGCCAAAGACTTCTGGAATATTCTTACCTCTTCTATTTGCCTTATACCACATATCAAATCTACTGGCAAAATCCATTGGCTCTACATTGAAATTTATCCAGAATTCAATCCCTTCTCACTCCCCCACTGCTTCCACTCTGGTCAAATACACTTTGATCTCCTTCCTGGAATATATTGCAATAGCCTTCTAGCAGTTGTCCCTGCTTTCAAGCTTCCTATTCCCAGGGTCTACACTCAAAAAGCAACCAGCACTTGAAAAGCAAGAAGATTTCTCTAATATTTTCTCATGATGAGGCCATGCATTTTAGGCAATAATATTATAGCAGTAAGGTGCATCCTTGGTACATCATGATGTTGATATGTCTTATTTCTGGAGATTTTAATTTTGGCAACTTGTTAAGGGTGGTGTCTGCAGTGATTATCTCCACTGTAAAGATGTGTGTAGATTATTCGAGTATGTACAAATGTCCTATTTCTCCTCAAACTTAATCCCCCTACTTTTATCAATCTTTGGTGAATCTTGGCTACAACAATTATGAAAAAGGTGTTTGCCTAATGGTGATTTTTCTATTTTTGCTAATTTCTGCCACATTAATTAATTGAAATTCTGTAAGAAACAACTGGTCCCATCTAACCCATTATTATTTATTTACTTATTCATTCATTCAACGGTCATTCTACAAAATAACTGACCAGTAAAGATTGAGGAATAGTCTCAGATTAGAAAGGATTAGATGAAATGTGGGAATCTTTGATTGGACTCTGAAAAAGAAAGTGGGTATTAGTAAAAAAAAAAAAAAAACATGGTGAAATTCAATTAAGGTCTGTAGTTTAGTTAATAGCATTGCTATTAGCAGTCCTTATTTCTTGGTTTTGATAACTGTACTACAGTTATGTAAAATATTGACATTAGAGAAAGAGGGGTAATGTGTGTACAGAAAGTTTCTGTACTACCATTTCAACATTTTTGTGGATCTAGAATTATCTCAAAACAAGATGTTAATGTTTCTTAAGAGCAAAAGTGACCGCACCCAAACCCAGCTTCCCTTAATGTTGCTAGGAGTTAGCAACTGGACTTCTTCTCAGTACACTCCTGTAAAGATCCATGACTGAGGCTCAGTTGCTTGCTACCTAAAGAATCTGCTTATCCTCACTGTCAAGACTGTTCTCACTCTTGCCCTGTGAAAGGGAAGCCAAGAGGAGAGTAGGGTCCTTCTCCTAGAGCTAACCCAGCTACTTCCAGGCCCAAGCACAACCAACTGCAGACCTGATGACCCTCTGCCTGTGATGCCACTTGAGCCCTTCATGCACGACCCTTGACCCTTGACCCTTTCATTTTCTGATATCCCATATCCTCCTCGCTCTTCCTCCACAACAGCTTCCTTCACAACAGGTCAGCTATGACCACTTCTTATCACCTCCACTGCTACTGCCCTGATCCAAGTCATGATCATCTCTTACCTGGAATACAGCGATAAACTCTGTGTTAGTTTATCTATTGCTGCACAACAAATTTGCCCAAAACTGAGTTGTTTAAAACAGCAACATTTATCCATCTCATGATTTATGTAGGTCAGGAATCCACATGTGGCTTAGCAGGCTCCTCTACTTTTGAGTCTTTCATAGGCTTCAATCAAGGAGTCAGTTGGTTCTGCATATCATGGCTCAACTGTGGAAGGATCCACGTCCAAGCTCACTCATGAGGTTGTTGGCAGGACTCAGCTCCTTGTGGTTTGTAGGATTGAAGGCCTCAGCACTGCACTGGCTGTTGACTAGAGGCCACCCTCAGTACTGTGGCACACGGGCCTCTGCATAGGACAGTTTCCAGGATGCCTGCAAGAGTAAGGACAATCTTGGCTGGGACAACAAGGAGATCCAGCCAGTGAGGAGGACCTGAGAGAATGTGTGAGCTGAGCAGAAGTTACCATCATTTATAGCTTGATCTGGAAAGCGACATCAGTTATTTTGCATAGTCTATTCATTAGGTCCAGCCCACACTCAAGAAGAAGGGATTACACACAAATGTAAATTCTACAATTAGGGTCATTGGGGGCTTGCTTAGAAGTCTGCCTACCACAGCCTCCATCTAGGTAACCTGCTGTCACATTTGGTGTCCGACAGCCTGTTCTCAACAAAGAAGCCAGAGTGACTCTTTGTAAATCAGATCATGTCACTCTTTTCCTAAAAAACCTTCAATGGCTTCCATTTCACCATGAGAAAAAGACAAATTCCTAATGATGCTTTACACTGTTCTATATCTGCAGTCCCCAATCCCCAGGGTCTGTTAGGGATCAGGGCTGCAGAGCTTTGTCGTCACTCCCTCCCCCATGTATAGAAAAATCGTCTTTCATGAAACTTAGGAAGATGGAGGGGCCATACAATAGGAGGTAACTTGTAGGTGGGCAAGTGTACTTTCATCTGTATTTAGAGCCACTCCCCTCCTTATTGCTCATATCACCACCTGAGCTCCACCTACCCCACCATCCGTGGGAAAATTGTCTTGCACAAAACTGGTCTCTGATGCCAAAAAGGTTGGGAACTGCTGCTCTACATGATCCAGCCCTCGTCACATCTCTGATTTTATCTCCTAGTGTATCTCCGTCGCTCACTCTGCTCCAGCCATACTGTCCTTCTCACTGGTCTTCAAACATGCCAGTCATGCTGCCACCTCAGGGCCTTTGCACTGGCTCTTCCCTCTGTTAAGAAAGTTCTTCCTTCCAGATTTCTGTGTGGCTGATTCCCTAACGTCCTTTAAGACTTTGCTCAAATATCACCCCCTGAATGCAGTCTCCCCTGGCAAACCCACCGTTGTCCCCAAGACTCCTGATTTCTCTCATTTTCATTTACTGTTTCTCAAAGCATTTCTAAGAAACAAATTAATTAATTTATTTCTTATGCAACATTGTAATGTTGAGCCCATAAGGCAGAGATCTTTATCTGTTGTTTACTGATGAATCCCGAGTGCTTAGAATAGTGCCTGGTACATAATAGATGCTCAATATATATTTCCTAAATGAATGAATGAATGAATATGTAGAAGATGGCTGAGGACAAGCCTTGAGGAACACTGGTAGAAGAAAAGGATCCAGGGAAAGAATGGAGTATTGGACATCTCTTTTGTCCTTCTTCATATTCTATATGCACATTTTCTTAATTCTGTCAAGAGGACTCCTACCAAAAAGAAGTCCTGTGTCCCACAGTCATGAGTTCCCTGGTCAAGAGTTGCACCCTTGGATTGGCCTTGCCTTCTTCCATATTTTTGCCTTTCCAACTCCCCGCCATCTTCCTTGGAATGTTTTTCCAAAGTTAATCACAGAGCACAAGTTATTGTTTCATCACCTGTTTTGGGGGAGCAGGGGAAACTATGTTAAAATGAGATGATCACTTAAAAATGAACCCATAGAAATCAAGAAAGTATTGATGAACAACACTTTCAATTCCTACGGAGCTCCAGCAGGATGACGAAGTTTGGAGACCACTATTAGATAGTTCTAATAGTGGAGGTCGGTGGGGAAGCAATATAAAAATGGGTTACAGAGCACAGGAAAGGAAGGAAATGGAGAATGGACAGACTGGGTGGGGTGCTAGCTGGATGGATATACAGAGAACAGTGGGAAAAGACAGATATTTCAAGAAACAAATAACAATCAAATGGGATAAGTGCTATGAAAAAAAATGCCAATACAGGGATGTGTGTGCCATATTTGCTGGGGAAAAATACACAGGAAGGCAATTTTTAAGGATAGCTTTGCCCAGTAGAAAGGTTGCAGGTAAACTCCAGGAAACAGCTTTTGCAAACCCACTAAGTTCTGAAAGAGCAGAGAATGAGGAACTTTCTTTTGCTAGTAACATTTAAGCAATGGAATGAAGAAGTAGTGGCGTTATTACCCTCAGTACCTCCTAATTCTTAGTCCGTAATCAAATTGACCCAACTGTCTCAAAATATATATTTTTACAGTTGGTTTGGCTTAAATCAGAATCCAAACAAGATCAATATGTTATATCTGGTTGTTAAGTCTCTTAAGTCTTTATAATCTAGAAAAGTAACTTCCTCACTTTTTTCCCCATGACATTTACTTGTTGCAAAATTGAATTCAAACACTTAAAGTCTGACTGCTGAATAGTAAGAAAATGTTGATTATATAATTTTGGATTTGGGGACTGACTTTTTTTTTTTTCTAAGCAAACATGGTTATTCTAAGCAAATGATCATTGGATCCTAGGAAAAGAGGACTTATTTTATGTTGGGACAATAAATGTTAAATCTTTTATTGCCCCTTCAATCCAATAGCTGCAAGATGTGTTCATGAGGGAAAAGGTGAATTTCACTATCAACGAGGGAATCCATATCTGCCCTAAACCAGCTGCATCTGTGTGCTGAACAAGCATTTCTTTGTTTGTCAAGAACTTGAAGCTATTTGGCACTAAATTCTCCAAGGCATGGAGTTCCATGCTTTTGTCAGAATTCTGTATAATCCACTCAAGATGACTCCATTGACTGGAGGGGCAGGTGGCGCAGAAGACCAGGAGAAAGTGGTAGATAATGAGGGAAATGAGCTCAATAGCTTTTATCTCATATTTTGCCACAAATAATGAAGGGGAGGATTGCTCTATGCAAATAATAAGGAGCATGAACCCTCAGTCCTGGAGGATCTCTTGTACTGAATGGCATGCGGACAGTACAAACTTTCTCTGCCAGTTTGGCAAATAAGCCTACTATGTGACGTTCTTAGGAAAACTTAAAGACAACTAGAGGTAGATATTTCAGACCATCAGAAGCTAAACTGGAAGCTTATTATTCCTGCTCCTGCAGCCAGCCCATTCACAACCCACTGTGTAGCAGCCACCAGTACAGACAGCATGCCAGTGTCCTGGATGTTCCTCCCAGGTGAAGGCACCTTGATCAAACCCAGGCCATTCTCATTTCCCAAAGCAAACATTCCCCTGAGTCTTCTGACTGTATCATATCAGCTTAAATTTGCATTCAGATAGCAGAGACCAGAAATGCCAGTGGCTTTAAATAGATAAAAATGTGTTTTTCTTTTTCTATGTAAAATAATTCTGAATTAGATATTCAGGGCAGATAGGGTAGCTTCAGAGTGCCATTAGAGAACTAGCGTTCTTCTGTCTTCCTGTTATTTATAAGCCAGGGGTTTTCAGCAATAAAAGTCCAGAAATTTCTGGACTTTCTCTTTCCTCTTTCACTTATACTTGCAAACAAGCCAATTATTTTTCTGAGATCACCTCTTTATTGTAAAATTCAGCCAATAGCACCAAGTGCGGATAGGAATATTCTAATTTCCAACTTATTTACCTAAGGCCCCAAGCTCATTTGGCTCATTCTCTGCCCTCTGAATGATTGCTGACAAGAGTTTTATGAAATGTTTTACTACCACATAAATTGCATGCCATTTTTGTGGCCTCTATATCAGTTTCCTTGACATTCTCTGACCAAATACAGAATCAATGTTACATGTTTATTTGTTTGCTTGTTTTACCCCTCATGACTTCCTTCTAGATACAAAGATTATTTGTCAAGATAGACTAGTAATGCTGCTGTAATAAACAACCTCAAAGATTCTGGGGCTTAAAAATCACAAATGTTATTTCTTTCTCATTCTACACCATGCTGAGGCAGAGCTACATAATTTTTTCATCTTAGGACCCAGTCTAAATGAGCAATTCCCATCCAGGATGCTGTTAAGTACTAGGTAGGAGAAAAAAAGAAAATGTGATGGCTTTTTGCTAGCAAATCAAATGCATCACTTCTGCTCTCATTTCATTAGCCGAATTCTCATGTCCATGGAATAGACAAATACAATACTTTCATAGGGAGCAAGGCCATATGCAACACAGCTGAGCTTAAAGTCAATGAGGCAGGATGTACAGCTGGTCCTCTGTATCTATGAGGTCCGCATCTGAGTATTCAACCAACCACAGACCAAAAATATTTTTTAAAAAAACAATAATAAAAATAATATAACAATAAAATACAAATTTAAAAACAATACAGTGTAACTATTTACATAGCATTTAAGTTGTATTAGGTATTATTAGTGATCTAGAGATTATTAATAAAAAAACAGAAGGATATGCATAGATTATAAGCAAATCCTATGCCATTTGATATAAAAAACTTGGGCATCCTCAGATTTGGGTATCTGTAGGGGATCCTGCAAGCAAGCCCTCACAGATACTTAGGAACAACTATATAATCCTTTCACATGCATGGTAGAGCAGATGAAGAGTCCACGGTGAGCAATCTCTTATCGTTTATTAATTCAGTACAGCTCAGCCTCACATACAGCTGCCAGCATGGAGCCTTCCCTGTGCACGTCGATGACAGGCTCATAACGTGTTAATGCCCACTCCGCCATTCCCGCAGGTGGCCCTCAATCAATAATACTCCAGCTCCCTCCTCTCTTAGAGTAACTCTGAGGTGCATGGTTTACACTGGATTGAGCTCCACTTGCTCTCTGTGGTAATTTGCTTTATTTCATATTCTTTGTTGGCATTTGCTCTGTTTCTATCTTGTTTTTCATTCCCATATTGTTTCTTGTGATCATTTCCTAAATAAACTACTTACATCTGAATCCTTGTTTACTTCTGGGGAAACTTACACTAAGGTAGAGGATTAGAATATATGTAGAGCAATGATACAATCTGTCATAAGAGAAAAATGGCTTTTTGCAATAATTAGCAGTCTGTGCCAGAAATTCCATCACAAGAATCCACTCATCTTCTCCATGCTTCTGTCCTCAAATCTATTCATCTCTTGGTCAGACCAGAAACATTGTTTCCCAGAAGAGATAAGGACTCCTGTAATAGATTATTTGCTTTCACTTATAGACCACAGGAAGCAAGGACAGTCAATTACTCTAAACGGTCTTTACCATCCTGCCTTTCATAGAACCTCAGGCATGTTTGCACATGGATGCTCCCTTCCCCAAAGTACTGGTGCTGTCCATGCCACATGGGGATGTGTGAGAGCAGACAGGTGCATCGAAGTCCATTTCTGTGACTCCCTCCATGACTCCCCTGCCATATCACCAAAGCTCACCTGTCTATGGAAACCACTTTGTCTATGATCTCCTGCATTAGACAAGCCTCACATATGTGCAAAGCATTTTATGCACATATGCACATACACAAGCTAAAGCAGAGATATAATAATTTAGTTTTCATTTTTTCTTTTTAGGAGAAAAAGAAAGGGATCAAAAAAAATCTCTGCTAATTCTTTTTTATTCTCTCTGTCCCACTCATACAAACACATACATGCCAAGGAATCAGTTTGATACTCACCATTCCACCACGTGAAATACTCTGTGATAAATAAGTGTGATAGCTCACAATGTAGTATCATGTTTTTTATAAGACAATACAAAATACAATGGAATTTCATCCTTATGCTATAAAGTATTTTCTTCTCTTTAGGAAGAAAATAAATATAAAGAGATTTTTAAAAAGAAAACAATAACAAAAGCAGAAAATTCCCATTCAGTATCATCCAGAAACCAGGATTTGTTTATCAAGTGTTTTAAAATCCATTAATTTAAAATGATTGATGTGACACATCAAAGCATCCTGAGCTCTTATTCAGAGTGAATATCCAAATGCATTTGTAGGATTTTGAAAGATAAAACATATTAGAAAACTCATATATGAACATATGGCATGTTATCACAGTTATTTCATTGTTATAAATGATTTCATTTTATTAAACAAGAAAAATAGCACAAACGAGTAAAGAATTCAAGAATATGAAGGATAATAAAACAAATCTAATGGAATGAATGGAATTAATAAAGTTAAAAGCAGAACATAAATAACTAAAGAAATAGCATAAATCAAAGAACAAGTTCTTGAAGAAAGCAATGAACTTTTATGGCATATATAATCTCAAAAAGAAATTAGACAACATAAATTCACAAAAGTAGGTTTAAAATATGACATAACCAGGGAAATGGATATGGCTTTCAAAGTATAGGAAAATAAAATATATTACCAATTCTTACAGAAACTATTACAGAATTGTACACAGGTAAAATATGAAGCAAATAGTCACAGAAAAAATGACAAAAGTTACTGAAGAATAATGTTCATAAAAAAGATCTAGGCTCAGATATGGTTTTAAAGACTAGTCATTTCAAAGTATTAAGGGATAAAAAATTCTCATTTTATATAAACTTTTTCCATCACTAAAAATGATGGAAAACTTCACAGTTCATTTTCTGTAATGAGCCTAATCATGAGTCTGAGATCTAACAGAAAGGGCCAAAACATAAAACTTTTAAATTAAGTAACAAACAAATAATAAAGACAAATTTCACATCATCATTTCTCAATACATTTATGATATGTGAATTTTTCTGTATAAATTTTATACTTCAATAAAATGTTAAAATATAAAGATATAAATATTATTGTATACATTCTAAGTTATTAAAGTATAGTCAGTCAAATTTAGCAGTTTATTAAATGAAATAATAATACATCAAGAATAAGTAGGATATAACCTAAAAATCGTATCCTTGCATTATGCTTTCTTAATAAGAACCATAATAATATAATTTATCATACCAAATAAAAAATCACATGCTCAGTTAAACAATTGATGAATATCAATACCTTACACACAAAATCTTGAACTAGAAATAGAAGGAACATTTAACATGGTAAAAAAATATCTAAGGCTATCTTAGCATAAAAGAATGAAATAATAAACATTCCCATTAAAATAATAAAAGAGACAAAGATTTGAACTATTGCCACTATCTTTTCTTAATCCTTGTTTTAAAAAATTCAATCCATGACATAAAACAAAAAGTGTAAGTAAGACGTTTAACAATTGCAAAAAAGGAGATACAGTTACTATTTATAGTTGGTATCATTTGACTGGAGTAGTGAGAAGACTCAACTGGACAATCTTATACAACTAATAAAATGCCCAGAGACAAAATAAACATGTAAAAAACAATAGCTGCAGTGAAAAATTGATTACTTTCACAAAGAAAACAAAGTATTTAATACCTAGGACTATACTCAACAGAAAAATATGTACAAAATAATTTTACAAGAGAAATATAAGAATTGATATGCACAATATTTTGGGATGAAAATAAATTCTTGCTAAGTAAATTCAAGAATTTAATAAAAAGCCAATTAAAAAAATCTCAAGGTATTTGCTTTTTTGAAATCTGACAAATTGATAATGAAATTTATTTTGAAAAACATAGAGTGGATACTTGCCAGGAATATTTTGAATAAACAAGGACTATTAAAAATAACTTCCTAATCAAATATGAAAATAGACATAAAGAGATAAAAATAAATGCTGTGGTAATGAAGTGATAATAAGCATATCAAAGGAAAGCAATTTAACTCCCAGAAAAAATACGTTTTTATGTAAAAGAAGGCCTTAAAAGGTAACATTTTATACCAATAAATATTAATTGGATCATTGGTTAGTTATATTGGGGGGAAAAAGTCAAAATTTGATGTCTCATACAAAACACTAAAATATTAAATAGGTCAATATTTTTAAACAAAACCTAAGGATAAGATAGTGATCAAAGATAAGATATTTTAACTTCTCTTTTACAAATTCTAACAAAAATGTTTAAAAAATACTTAAAAAATAAATAGGTAAAAAATAAAAATACGTCAGTGTTGGAAACAAGGAAAATGTACCACCATATGCCCCAAATTTTAAGTGTACGTGAGACTAGATTACAGGAATGGTGATAAAATTAGCAATTTCCAGCGAGCAGAGCAAAAGCTGCCCAAGGAGTAAGAGGAGGATACGCCTAAGAAAACCCAGGAACTTCCCTAAGCTTGAAGTAAGAGCTGGATATAAGGACAGTTTGTGGCACAGCCCCGATACATTTGTAAAACTGTGCATAGCAGGATAATGCCTCAGGATATTGATGGTTATGCTGTTTTCCATCCCCAGGGTATCTGCGGACCCTCTACCCTCTTCCTTTGGTAGCTGAGTGGAATGGATACTCAGTGCCGTGTGTAGGTCCACAGCGAAGTCAAAGATGCCACACTCATGTGGCTTCTGAATTCAGCCCCTGCCATCTCACTGCCACATCCCCACATTCCAAAGCAGACAAAGTGCTCTAGCAAGGGAGAGAAAAAAAATTTGTAAAGACAAAAATGAAAGAAATAGACATGGTAGTCTGTATGGTGCGTGGATGGAAGGATTCCTCCAATCTGTAATCATCTTTGTCCTTGGCCTATGTCTGGTGGAAATCGTTCTTTAAATTTGGGAATCACAGAACAGAGTAAACTCGTGGCTCTGCTTGCTGAAACTCTAGGTCACTGGAGGCCTGGAAGAGAGCCTTTGAGAAGCACAGTATTAGGGAACTTGTGAGAGTCAGAAAGATCTCCACATCCTTCGGGCCTCACAAAGCACAGGAGAATCATTGATCATTTTCTATACCAACAATAAAGCCAAGGGAGTTCTGGGGGAGGCCCAGCTGAGTGGACTGTGCCTGACTGCTGACAGAAGCAACCTACAGAGACCTGGGCCGAGCGGTCAAGTGGGACCAGAGTCACACCAGAGGGGTAAGAATTGATGACCAGAATCTAGCACAAGAAATTAGACAACTCATAGTTATCCATGTGGATGGGGATGTGCCTGAGGACTGGACCAGTTCCATTGGCAGACAAAGCCAGAAGAGAAGCAATAAGCCAACCCTACCACCAGCATCACGTGTGCACCTGGAACATACACACCTTTCAACATAACAATGAGCCCCTTCTTCCCTGGACAAAGAATATGATCAAATTATACTTCTGGATTTCGTGAAAAATCACTGGATTGAATTGAGGGAAACTTGCAATTGGATAGATCTGATTGTCTGCTGTTGGGGCTAAAAGTCAGAAATTAAATTGGGTCAAGAAATAAATTCTATTTTTACATGCCTGAGTTTGAGACTGAGAAAGTCATATCTGTTATACCTTAATCAAATCAGGTCTATCCTTGCTTAGCAACCCTTTGTAGCATCTCAGCAGTAGTTAGAATGAAATCCAAAGTCTTTCACCTCTCACAAAAATCAACTCACACTGGGTAACAGACTTGAACATTAGGTGTGAAACTATTAGAATCCTAGAAGAAAACATAGGAAATACTCTTCTAGACATTGGCCTAGGCAAAGAATTTATGAAGAAGACCCCAAAGGCAATCACAGGAGCAACAAAAATAAATAAATGGGACCTGATCAACTTAAAAAGCTTCTGCACAGCCAAAGAAACTGTCAAGAGAGCAAACAGACAACCCACAGAATGGGAGAAAATTTTCACAAGCTACACATCTGAAAAAGGGCTGATAACTAGAATCTATTTAGAACTCAAGAAAATCAGCAAGAAAAAATCAAACAACCCTATCAAAAAGTGGGCAAAGGACAGGAACAGAAACTTCTCAAAAGAAGACAGAATAATGGCCAACAAACATGAAAAAATGCTCACCATCTCTAATCATCAGGGAAATGCAAATCAAAACTGCAATGAGATATCACTTATCTCCAATAAGAATGGCCTTTATCAAAAAGTCCCCAAACAATAAATGCTGGTGTGGGTGTGGAGAGATAGGAACACTCCTACACTGCTGGTGGGACTGCAAACTGATTCAGCCTCTGTGGAAAGCAATATAGAGATACCTTAAAACAATACAAGTAGATATACCATTTGATCCAGCAATTCCACTACTGGACATCTACCCAAAAGATCAAATGAGACTCTACAAAAGGGACACCTGCACTCGAATGTTTATTGCAGCACAGTTCACAATCGCAAAGGTGTGGAAACAACCCAGGTGCCCATCAATACGTGAGTGGATTAATAAAATGTGGTATATGTATACCATGGAGTACTATTCAGCTTTAAGAAACAATTGTGCTATAGCACCTCTTGTATTTTCCTGGATAGAGCTGAAACCCATTCTACTAAGTGATGTATCTCAAGAATGGAAAAACAAGCACCATATGTACTCACCAGCAAATTGGTATTAACGGATCAACGCTTAAGTGGACATATAGGAAAAAACATTTACTGGGTGTCGAGTGGGTGGGAGGTGGGAGGTGGGAGGGGGGGCATGGGCAATATACATAACCTTAATATTTGTACCCCCATAATATGCTGAAATTAAAAAAAGAAAAGAAATCCAAAGTCTTTCACTGTCCACGAATCCCCATACGATCTGCTTCCTGATTACATCTCTTAACTCTTCTTACCATTCTTGCCTGCATCCACATTTCAGCAGCCCAGACTTTTCTTCTCCTTGAGCAGAGCAAGATCTTTCCTGCCTCAAATCTTTTTACTTGCTGAACCCTTTGTTTGACTTCTGTCCTTTTGCTTGGAATGCAATTTCTTAGTTTGCTTTTTACCTTTAACCTGCTGCTTATTCTTTCATTCTCATCTCCAGTATCATAGCCTCAGAAACCCTCTCTTTGAGTTTCCTTTCTAAAATGGAGTAATTCTATATTATATTCATATATGCGTTTTCTTCATAATACCTCGTAGATCAAATTGTATGTTTATCTTGTCTACTTGTTCATTTTTTATTATCTGCCTCCTCCCATCAAATGTAAACTTCCTGTCTGAGGGCAAGGACATTGTTTCTTGTTTTTGTTTTTTTCATTGTAAATCCCTAATTTCTTAGTGTGGTGCCTGGGGTATAGGATGTATTCAGTAAAACTTCTGTGATTTAATGAACTACTTAATTATTTAAAATCATCCTATAGAAGATTATGTGTAAACAAAGGAAAATATTCATGATATATTAAGTAAAAAATAAGGGATATTAAAAATAGATGGTCTCGATTTTGTAAATATATGTATATATCAATATATAGTCAAGCACCAAAAAAGAATTTAAAACCTTGGTAGGAAATGTACAAAAAATTAATAATGATTATTTGGGGGATTATAGATTATTTCTATTTCCTTTGTTATACTTTTTAAAAATTTTAAAAATCTTAAAAGCACTAAAATAGCACAAATATAGTAATTATCTGATAATATTTCATTTTTTTTCAAAGTCCTTTTTCTCCTTTCACTTTTCATCCACCCTTAATCCTGCCTAAGAGAGAGGAGATTATCACAAAAATGGTAAACTTGGGTTCAAATCCATCTACCTCCTAATGAACATGGTCACCTTACTCAATTTCTCTGAATTTTTACTTCTTCATTAAGTGGAAATAGTGTTAAATGAATATAATTAAAAATATCTTGGCCAGGCGCAGTGGCTCATGCCTGTAATCCTAGCATTCTGGAAAGCCGAGTCAGGCGGATTGCTCTAGGTCAGGAGTTCGAAACCAGCCTGAAGCAAGAGCGAGACCCCATCTCTACAATAAATAGAAAGAAATGAATTGGCCAACTAACATATATAGAGAAAAAATTAGTGGGGTATGGTGGTGCATACCTATAGTCCCAGCTACTCGGGAGGCTGAGGCAGAAGGATTGCTTGAGCCCGGGAGTTTGAGGTTGCTGTGAGCTAGGCTGACGCCACAGCACTCACCCCAGCCTGGCAACGAGGTGAGATTCTGTCTCAAAAAATAAATAAATAAATAAAAATAAAATAAAAGTATCTTGCCTAAGATAATATAAAAGGACTTTCTAGCATGACTGCAGTACTATAGAATTTGGGGTGGGGGGAGTGAAGTACCTGACCTTCCATTTCCATTCCCTACTGTTTTCTTCTCATTTCACTTTCATTTATTGCTTTTTTCCTTTTTTCCCTTGCTATTTGATCTGTATCCCCTCAATTCTGAATTATATCAGAAGAGTCTTCTGGAAATTGAAGTCTGGCTCATTTCTTTGAAAAGGATTATCTGCTCAATAAAAAAAATGGGCTAGGATTGACAGGACCAGAGAAACCAAGAGTCTTCAAGATATTCTGCCAGTGCCGTTTCTAAATTCTCACCACATTTTCCTTTCCTTCACTATCTCCTTTTGAGTTTTGTGGCTCTTGGCACCAGGGAGAAAAACATTTAAAAATGAAAAAGGAACTTTTAGGATGGAATTTGAAAAGGTTGCAGAAAGAAAAATCATATAAATAATATTCATATTGCCTTTTCCTAGCCAAAGAACAGATCAGAAATTTCAGAATTTGAGATGCAAAATATGTTTTGCATACACAGCGGAGGAGACGTGTGGAACCTAATTCTAAACAGGGGGAAAATGTTTTTTGAATTTATCTTCTAAGTGACTCAGGAGAGATTTCAAAGTTGAAATGTTACAATTTGATTGGCTTCTCTCAACAGCACCAAGCGTTTTCATTTCATGTGGGAAGAACAGTATGAAGCAAACAACCTAGGATTAAATGAAAACAGGTGGGATGGAGAGATGCGTTTACATTTTACTACCTGGAATAAGAGCATTTTCCTCTCATGGTTTTATAGTCTTAGGGGCTATTGAAAAATATCTGTCTATAAATTGAATGAACACTCATTACACTCATTGGGAGAAATTTAGTTAGGAAATTTGGTATGGAAAACAGCCCTTTGTTTTTATTGGATTTTACGATAGGGAGCACTCTAAGCTTTTAAACATAAGGCAGGAGGGAGCTAACTGTAGAAGTTACTCCAGTGTGGGTTTGATCTTTGGAGAGGCTACACTTCTCTAGAGAGAAGAATGTATGCACACCAGGAGACTAGGGTTACGCAGACATTTTATTTTCTTCAGACTCAAAAATAATTACCCTACTGTGATTTTCTCACAATTATCCCATTATTTCTCCCCACCACCAGAAACGATTCTCCATCCCCTGCCTGAATCTCCTTCAGTTTCATAACTCTTCTCAGATGACTTTTCAAAATATTTCACTTTCTGCAGCCGTGTGATGAACATGCTGCTGTATGTTCAGACACAACAAATTATTATATAATCATCACTGGACACAACGCAGAAGAAACCTGTCTCTAGAAAACAGCACTTGAAATAGCCACATAAAACTGTAGTCCCCAAGCCCAAGCCACTGACTGGTACTGGTTCATGGCCTGTTAGGGACTGGGCTGCAGAGATCAACACCAATCTCCCCCAACACATGCAAAAATTGTCTTCCATTTCTTCCATGAAACTTAGGAACTTGGGCCTGCACAGCAGGTGAGTGGCAGGTGAGCAAGCAAAGATCCATCTGTATTTATAGCTGTTCCCCATTGATGGCATCATTGCCTGACTGCCTGAGCTCCACCTCCTCCTCCCTCATCTGGAAGAATTGTCTTCCACAAAACCAGTCCCTGGTGCCAAAAAGGTTGGGGACTGCTGATATAAAATGCAATTGAATGGTCTTTTCATAAGAGAGCAATCTTCCTAATTAGTATAGTACTTTCAGGATAAAGAATCCACTCTTCCAAAGTTCATTTCAAATTGTTTCAATTCATCAAACATGCAAACGTGTCCCAGGCTCCAGGAGCTATGGTAGGTACTACACATAGTATAAAGGGAAAAGTGAGGAGGAAACTGCCAGCCTCTTTCTGGGAGCTTTATACCTTACCTGATTGATATACCATTAACCATGGGTTAAACTGCTTTACAGAATGTAACTAATATTTACAAGCTTAGTAACCAAGAATTTGAACCCAGATATATATAATTCTAAAGCCCATGGTTTTTTCACTACCCTAAAGTTTGTGCTAGGATCAGTCAAAATTCTATTCATCAGAAGTAATATTGAAAGGAGAGAGCACTATATTGATTTGGAAGAAATTCTTTGATAAGTCCTGCCACATCCACCTTTCTGATGGTTCCTTTGGTTTATGGAGACATGGCAAAGGAATAGTGGACAAAAAAAGAATTTGTGTTGCTTCTAGTAGGGAGAGGGGAGGAAGGCAAGAAAAAACCTCTATAGCCTTCTTTAGACTTCCCAGTACAGATGAGTAGGACACCTGGAACAACATTGAAAAACATGAGGTTCATGCCATGGCCAAGCTAGAGGTAAAATAAACTCAGTTCAGGTACATCCAGGAATTGAAGGGGCCACTTGGATGCTGCTGATATGTGAATTATTGTTAACATTTGATTGACTCTTTCTACTGCTTGGTGTTCCTAGCACTCCTGTTTATGAAGAAATCCTCACCTTATCCATAGAAAACTAGCTATTCAGGCTTTAGCAGTGTGGCAGGAGAACCTGAAAACCAACTCTAAAGGGACTAACATATGTTCTGCCTTTTTTAAAAAACATTGTCTTTTTAGGTGGAAGCGTTCTAAGTGTGATTAAGGTCAGATTGTAGAAGGAAATCCAATACCACCAGATGAACTTTATCTCACAAGGAATGCTCAGGGTCTCCATATTGAAAGGACGTAGGTTGTCATCAGGGACTGAAGCATGTCTTTCTCACTTCCTAGAATTGTTCTCATTGAACCATCTAAGAAGAAGAAAACTTCTGCAAAAGTTATGTCCATGCTGTTAAAACAATTTTTTTTCATTGTGAGTTCCAGACTTGGTCCAACATAAATTCTGGACAGAAAACTGAGAGGCCCAGTCCAATCCAACTTAAAAACTTTATCTCTGAAACAGCAGAGGCATTCACAGTTCGTCATATTCAGTACACTGTTGGTTCTCCCATCAGGCATGTGCATTATATTGTAACAGTTTCAGGCAATGCCAGGGACATCTGTTAAATGATCAATCTTTGCACAGTAGCAAAAGGAAAATGCATTAGTTCTGTTTTTATTCATAAATCCCTGGCAAGATTGCAATGTCTTTTTTTTTAATGTCATGTCTTTGTTTGATGCAGTTTTCCAGATAAAATAATGAAGACACAAGCAGGCCAAGAGAGTTCTCCAAGTTGAAGTATTAGTTTTCCCGATTGTACCTAATCTTCATTGGTTCAGAGATCAAAATGAAAAGTGCTAAGTGTGAAACTGTTAATCAAAAACAAGTCACTGGAGGGGGCGGAGCAAGATGGCGAACGAATAACACCGCCAGACAGAGGGTCTCTGCAGAAAACACCGATTCTAGCAGAAACTAGAGGAAAGAAGCAAGAAGACGAGCATACAGCGGACAAGGGCCGGAAGGAGGGGTACCTGAGACCCCGGGAGACTCCACGGGAGGAGGCTGCGGAGGAGAACTGGAGGCTGAGACCACCGGAGCAGCCCGGAGACCAGCGGCAAGGGTAGGTGGATCTGCTGTTACCCCTCCCCTGCATTCGGGACTGCTGGTGGGCTCCCCAGCGGGTGGAGAGACCTGCGGACATCAGCCCAGAGACTGCCGCCGCCTGCCAATGGTGAGCCTGTAGCAGACGTGGCACCAGGTTCCCAACTTCCTCCGGGCACCTCCGTGTGCACGGACCCGAGCCGCGCGGCAGGCGCCATATTGCCTCCTCCCCCCCTCCGCCAACCCTACCCGCGGCTGCCCAGAGAGACAATACAGCCACCAGCCAGAGGCACCTCCAGGGAACGGGACCTTCCCGTTTGGGACCCCGCCTGCCCTCCCAGGTGCTGCTGGCACCGTGTTCCCAGGAAAACGGTGCCGACTCAGAGGCTGAGAGACATAGACCCAGCTTGGGCTCCCTGTGGGTGAATTAGGACCGGAAACCCTCTCCCTGGTGGGAATACAGTTTGAACTCTGGGACCCAGAGGTCGGACCTGCAGACCAGATCCCCTGCACCAAGGGCTAGCATTGCCCGGGGCACAGAGGGATTATACGTGAACAGCCTACTGAGGTCTGTGTGCCTCCAGGGGCGGATCGGCGTCCTAGAGGGCAACCCTCCTCCCAGGAGGAGGCCGTGCGCCCAACCCAGGTGGCATTCCTGTGCAGGGAACCTCCCCGCCGGCATCACAGTCCGGGGAGGCCTGGTGGCTTGTGGTCTGGCCTGCTGGCAGAGGCCCAGGAGTAGCTGCGGAGTTGGGGAGGGTGGAAAGAAGCGAGGCCTGCTGCAGACTGTGGGTCTCAGACAGCCCCACCCCCACACCCAGACTTTCTGGCTGAGCGGGACCATTCCAGCCCCGCCCTGACAGCAGAGAACAGAACTTTGACCCCTGCTAACGGCCTGAGGGCAGGCTTACCCTACCCAGCTCCGCCCAGAACGAGAGCTGATAACAGGACTCAAAATCAACACCATAGTCTGTTCCTCCAAGCAAACGCCACCTACTGACAGGGACGGCATCTTGCACAGCCTTTCCACGGCACCCACTGACTCAATATACAGGGAGTGGTCCAATTTCACCCACAGGCACCACCTAACGCCTCAGAAACTAAACAAGGTGTGTGAATACCCAAACAATAACCTAAGGAAAGAAACAACAACTGATCGACATGGGAAGAAATCAGCGAAAGAACTCAGGAAATATGAAGAACCAAACGGAAAACACACCCCCAAG
The DNA here is from genome assembly GCF_040939455.1 of Microcebus murinus. Taxonomy (NCBI): domain Eukaryota; kingdom Metazoa; phylum Chordata; class Mammalia; order Primates; family Cheirogaleidae; genus Microcebus; species Microcebus murinus. Next base: position 138,230,803 of record NC_134104.1, read on the forward strand.
GAGGAGCACCAGCCCCCTAGAAACGGACACCGACCAAAATCAGGCAACCGATATGACAGAAAAGGAATTTCGTATGTGGATCATAAGAACACTCACCCAGCTGCAACAACAACTCAATAACCAACACCAAGAAAACACAAAAAACCTCCAAGAAATGGAACAAAGGTTCAACAAAGAGATTGACACAGTGAAGAAAACTTTAACCGAAGTCCTGGAGATGAAGAATCAACTCAGAGAACTACAAAATACTGTGGAAAGTCTCAAGAACAGGGTAGATCAAGCAGAAGAAAGAATCTCAGAGCTTGAAGATAACACCTTCCAATTAAATAAATCAGTCACAGAAATACAGCAGACAAACAAGAGAAAAGACCTAAGTCTACAAGAGCTGTGGGATTATGTGAAAAAACCTAACGTGAGGGTCATAGGTTTAGCCGAAGGGGAGGAAGACAACACTCAAGGGCTGGACAAGCTTTTTGAAGATATAATAGAGGAAAATTTCCCAGGCCTTGCTCAAAATCTCGATATACAAGTTCAAGAAGCCCAGAGGACCCCTGGGAGATTCAATGCAAACAGGAAGACGTCACGTCATGCAGTCATCAGACTGACCAAAGTATCAACTAAAGAGGACCTTCTAAGAGCTGTAAGACAAAAGAAGCAAGTGACATACAAGGGAAAGCCAATTCGAATAACATCAGACTTCTCTAATGAGACTTTACAAGCAAGGAGAGACTGGGGCCCCATTCTCACTCTTTTGAAACAAAACAATGCCCAGCCTAGAATATTATTCCCTGCAAAACTAAGCTTCATATATGAAGGAGAAATAAAAACATTCGCAGACAAGCAAAGGCTCAGAGAATTCACCAAGACAAGACCAGCCCTACAAGAAGTACTTAAAACAGCGTTATGCACGGAACATCATAATAATAATCCACGGATATAAAAACAACCAAAACTCAAAGATATTAAAGGCCAGATATTACAATGGCTCAAGACAGAAATCATAGCAACAACATCCAACCCAACAGAATGATCAGTAATCTACCTTACCTATCAGTTCTCTCAATAAATGTGAATGGCTTAAACTCTCCACTCAAGAGACATAGGCTGGCTGAATGGATAAGAAAATACAGGCCAAGTATATGCTGTCTTCAGGAAACACATTTAACCTGCAAGGATGCACATAGACTAAAAATAAAAGGGTGGAGATCAATATTCCAAGCAAATAGAAGCCAAAAGAAGGTTGGCGTGGCAGTTCTAATTTCAGACGATTTAGTTTTTAAACCAACAAAAGTAGTAAAAGACAAAGAGGGTCATTATATAATGGTGAAGGGCACAGTCCAACAAGAAGAGATAACAATTTTAAATATATATGCACCCAACTTAGGTGCACCCAGATTCATAAAGCAAACCTTACTGGAGCTAAGCAAATGGATTAATAGCAACTCCATAATCGCCGGGGATTTCAACACCCCACTGACGGCACGAGACAGATCCTCCAAACAGAAAATTAATAAAGAAATAATGGACTTAAACAAAACTCTAGAACAATTGGGTCTGACAGACATCTACAGAACATACTACCCAAAATCCACTGAATATACGTTCTTCTCATCAGCTCACGGGACATTCTCTAAGATTGACCATATCCTAGGACACAAAGAAAATCTCAAGAAATTTAAAAAAATAGAAATCATACCATGTACCTTCTCAGATCACAGTGGAATAAAAGTAGAAATCAACCCTAACAGAAACTCACATTTCTACACAAAAACGTGGAAATTAAACAACCTCCTACTAAATGATTACTTCGTAAATGAAGAAATCAAGACGGAAATAAAAAACTTCTATGAAGAAAACGACAATGGAGAGACAAGTTATCAACTCCTCTGGGACACAGCTAAAGCAGTTCTGAGAGGAAAGTTTATCTCCATAAATGCCTATAACCAAAAGGCAAGAAGATCACAAATAGACAATCTAATGAAACGACTCAAAGAGCTGGAAAAAGAAGAACAGACCAACCCCAAACCCAGCAGAAGAAGTGAAATCAACAAGATCAAATCAGAACTAAACGAAATTGAAAACAGGAAAGCTATTCAGGAGATTAATAAAACAAAAAGTTGGTTCTTTGAAAAAATAAACAAGATTGACACGCCGTTGGCTAAGCTAACGAAAAGCAGAAAAGAGAAATCTCTAATAAGCTCCATCAGGAATAAAAAAGGAGATATCACAACTGATCCCAAAGAGATACAAGATACAATTTATGAATACTACAAAAATCTTTATGCACACAAACTGGAAAATGTGGAGGAAATGGACAAATTTCTAGAAACACACAGCCTCCCTAGGCTCAACCAGGAAGAAATAGATTCCCTGAACAGACCAATCTCAACAGCTGAAATAGAAACAGCAATTAAAAATCTCCCTAAAAAGAAAAGTCCCGGTCCAGATGGCTTCACACCTGAATTTTACCATACTTACAAAGAAGAACTAGTACCTATCTTGCAGAAACTATTCCACAACATCGAGAAGAACGGAAACCTCCCCGACACCTTTTATGAAGCGAATATTACCCTGATACCAAAACCAGGAAAGGATGCAACAAAAAAAGAAAACTACAGACCAATATCCCTAATGAATATAGATGCAAAAATTTTCAACAAAATCTTAGCTAACCGAATACAGACACTTATCAAAAAAATAATCCACCACGACCAAGTGGGCTTCATCCCAGGGATGCAGGGATGGTTCAACATACGTAAATCTATAAATGCAATTCACCACATAAACAGAAGCAAAAACAAAGACCACATGATCCTTTCAATAGATGCAGAAAAAGCTTTTGACAAAATTCAACACCCTTTCATGATACGAACACTTAAGAAAATAGGCATAGAAGGGACATACCTAAAATTGATACAAGCCATATATGACAGACCCATAGCCAACATCATACTGAATGGGGAAAGATTGAAATCATTCCCACTTAGAACTGGAACCAGACAAGGCTGCCCACTATCTCCACTTCTGTTCAACATAGTGCTAGAAGTCTTGGCTACAGCAATCAGACAAGAAAATGGAATCAAAGGTATCCAAATAGGGGCAGAAGAGATCAAACTTTCACTGTTTGCTGATGATATGATATTGTATCTAGAAAACCCCAAGGATTCAACCAAGAAACTCCTGGAACTGATCAATGAATTTAGTAAAGTCTCAGGATACAAAATTAATACACAGAAATCAGAGGCATTCATATACACCAACAACAATCTAATTGAGAACCAAATCAAAGACTCAATTCCCTTCACAATAGCAACAAAGAAATTAAAGTACCTAGGAATATATTTAACCAAAGAGGTAAAAGACCTCTACAGGGAGAACTATGAAACACTGAGGAAGGAAATAGCAGAGGATGTAAACAGATGGAAATCCATACCATGCTCGTGGATCGGCAGACTCAATATCATCAAAATGTCTATACTACCCAAACTGATCTACAGATTCAATGCAATACCTATTAAAATCCCATCAGCATTCTTCACAGATATAGAAAAAATAATTTTACGCTTCGTATGGAACCAAAGAAGACCCCGAATATCAAGAGCAATTCTAGGCAACAAAAACAAAATGGGAGGCATTAATATGCCAGATATCAAACTATACTACAAAGCTGTAGTAATTAAAACAATATGGTATTGGCACAAAAACAGGAATATTGACCAGTGGAACAGATGTGAGAATCCTGATATAAAACCATCCTCATATAGCCATCTCATCTTTGACAAAGCAGACAAAAACATACGCTGGGGAAAAGAATCCCTCTTCAATAAATGGTGCTGGGAAAACTGGATAGCCACCTGTAGAAGGCTAAAACAGGACCCACACCTTTCACCTCTCACAAAAACCAACTCACGCTGGATAACAGACTTAAACCTAAGATATGAAACTATTAGAATTCTAGAAGAAAAAGTTGGAAACACTCTCCTAGACATCGGCCTGGGCAAAGAGTTTATGAAGAAGTCCCCAAAGGCAATCACAGCAGCAACAAAAATAAATAAATGGGACATGATCAAACTACAAAGCTTCTGCACAGCCAAAGAAATAGTCATGAAAGTAAACAGACAGCCTACAGAATGGGAGAAAATTTTTGCATCCTATGCATCCGATAAGGGACTGATAACTAGAATATACTTAGAACTCACGAAAATTAGGAAGAAAAAATCAAATAACCCCATTAAAAAGTGGGCAAAGGACTTGAACAGAAATTTTTCTAAAGAAGACAGAAGAATGGCCAACAAACATATGAAGAAATGCTCAACATCTCTAATCATCAGGGAAATGCAAATCAAAACCACAATGAGATATCACTTAACCCCAGTGAGAATGGCCTTTATCAAAAAATCTCCAAACAATAAATGCTGGCGTGGTTGCGGAGAGAGAGGAACACTCCTACACTGCTGGTGGGACTGCAAACTAGTTCAACCTCTGTGGAAAGCAATATGGAGATACCTTCAAGCGATCCAAGTGAATCTACCATTTGATCCAGCAATCCCATTGCTGGGCATCTACCCAAATGATCCAGTGACACTCTACAAAAAAGACACCTGCACTCGAATGTTTATAGCAGCACAATTCATAATTGCAAGGCTGTGGAAACAGCCCAAGTGCCCATCAATCAAAGAATGGATTAATAAAATGTGGTATATGTACACCATGGAGTACTATTCAGCTCTAAGAAACAATGGTGATATAGCACACCTTATATTTTCCTGGTTAGAGCTGGAACCCATACTACTAAGTGAAGTATCCCAAGAATGGAAAAACAAGCACCAGATATATTCTCCAGCAAACTGGTATTAACTGAGTAGCACCTAAGTAGACACATAGGTGCTACAGTAATAGGGTATTGGGCAGGTGGGAGGGGGGAGGGGGGCGGGTATATACATACATAGTGAGTGAGATGTGCACCATCTGGGGGATGGTCATGATGGAGACTCAGACTTGTGGGAGGAGGGGGGGAAATGGGCATTTATTGAAACCTTAAAATCTGTACCCCCATAATATGCCAAAATAAAAAAAAAAAAAAAAAAAAAAAAAAAAAAAAAAAAAAAAAAACAAGTCACTGTTCACTACTCAACATAATTAAATGCACCAAGATTATTTCCTTTTCTAAGTAAGCAATGTACTAGTCAATCATTACTTATAACATGATCCATTTATATAATTAAACTATATTTTCAGGATTTGTGTGCTATTTGTAGAGGAATAATGAGGTCTTTAATAACAGAATTTCATGCTTGAACTCTCACATCTTTGGAGGAAAGAAATCCAATGTTCTGGAGTGGATGATGGAAATACCAAAGAAAAGAACATGCTACCCTTTTCTGTCCTCTAGATTTAGCATAGATCCTCTGGAAAGCCACTAATATCTAACAAAATAAGTGCTCTCCCACCCCTCTTTTAAAGCTCTAGTGCTGCCAATCTAAGTAGAATACAAATGACACTTTTTCTTACTGTGTAATTGAGTCACAGACTCATGCACTGAAAGAATGAATGGACATGCTGGAGATGAGCACAGCTGCTATGGACTGAATTGTGTCCTCCCAAAATTCATTTTTGAAGTCCTAACCCTCAATGTGACTGTATTTAGAAATAGGGCAGTTAAGAAGATAATTAAGGTTAAACGAGGTCATAATTGTGAGGCTCTTCTCCAATATTACTCATGCCCTTATAAGGAGAGAGAGGGAGAGCAAAGATATGTGCACACAGATAAAAGTTCATGTGAAGACAGCAAGAAGGCAGCCATCTGTGAGTCAAAGAGAGAAACCTCAGGAGAAACCACACCTTCCAACAGCTTAATCTTGGAATTCCAGCCTCCACAACTTTGAGAAAGTAAGTTTCTGTTGTTTAAGCCACCCAATTTGTTGTATTTTGTCATGGCAGCTGTAGTAGACTAATACAGCAAGCCTACACATAAAAACATAACCCTGCATTCAAATGTTGCCATCAAGTTGATTATTTCTAATTTAATTAGCCTTCTTTCTCTCATTTATTTACTTGTTCAACCAGTACAGATACTCAACTAATGCAAGGATCAGCAATGGATGAGAGCAAATTGTCCCTGTTCTCACGGAGCTCATGTTCTCATCGAGGAACAGAGAATAAATGAAACAAACAGTGTAATTTTTGATAATACTAAGTGCTGAGGAGAGATTAAACAGACTGAGATAGAGAGCCTGGAGGAGGATCTGTTTTAGGGAGAGAGCTCAGGAAGGGAATTGTGAGGAGGTGGTGTCTGAGCAGAGACTTGGAGAATAAAAGGAACCGACCAAATAAAGGGCGAGGAAGGATGTTTTTCAGACGGAGAGAACAGCCTGGGCAAAGTCCTGGTGATGGGAATGAGCTCGGTTTGCTTGGCACACAGAGTGTGTATTATTCAAGGTGCAGAGGCTCCATTTCTCACTTTATACAGTAGTCACCTTTGTAATATTGTACTTTCTTTCGTCTTTCTCTCCTCTTGAATATACTGTCCTCTCTAGGTTTTGGCGAGTCTACCCTTGCCTTGGTTTGTCTTTTACTCTAATGACTGCTTCTCCTGTTTTCTTCAAGGAGCTTGACAGTTCCAGATCTTATGTTTAAGTTTATAGTATACTTTGAGTTGATTTTTATGTATGATATAAGATAAAGGTCCAACTTAATTATTTCATATGTGGGTATCCAGTTTCCCAGCACCATTTATTGAAGTGACTACTCTTTCCTCCTTTTGTATTCTTGGTTACCTTGTGAAGGACTAGTTGACAATGTGTGGGATTATTTCTGGGCCTTTTTTTCTGTTCCATTGGTCTACATATCTGTTTTTTATGCCAGGTATATGAAAAGTTGTTCAACATCACTCTCATTAGGATAATGTAAATCCAAAGCACATGATATATTGCCTAACACGGTAGGTTGGCTATTATATTTTAAAAAAAACAACAAGTGTTGATGGAGATGTGGAGTAAAGGCAACCCTTGTATACTGTTGGTACAGTCATTATGGAAAATGGTATGGAAGTTCCTCGTCCCCCCCCCCCCTTCCAAAATTAAAAATAAAACTGTCATCTGATCTAACAATGCCATTTCTGGGTATTATCCAAAGGAATTAAAATCAGGATCTCAAAGAAATACCTGCATTCTCATGTTCATTGCAGCATTATTCACAAAAGCCAATATGAGGAAACTACCTAAATGTTCATGAATGGATGGATGAATGGATAAAGAAAATGTGGTATATACTACAATGGATATATTATACAACCTTGAAGAAGAAGGAAATCCTACCATTTGTGACAACATGGATGGACCTAGAGAGGACATTATGCTAACTGAAATGAGCCAAACACAGAAAAACAAGCACTGCATCATCTCACTTATATGTAGAATCTAAATTAGTCAAATTACAGAAACAGAGAGTAGAATGATGGTTGTCAGGGTCTTGGAAAAAAGAGAAATGGGACGATAATAATGGTAAAATGGTACAAAGTTTCAGTTATACAAGATAAGTTCTGGAGATCTACCATGTAGCATAACGCCTATACCTATCAATACTGTATTGCTTACTTAAAGTTTGCTAAGAGGGTAAATCTTATTATGCTTAATGTTATTACCACAAATAGTAGTAGTAATAATAATAATAATAATGATGATGAAGGGGCAAGAGGGAAACCTTGGGAGGTAATGGAAATATCTATGGTCTTAATAGTGGTGATAGCCTCACCAATGTATACTTATCCCCAAACTCATCCAATTGTATAAATTAAACATGTACAGCTTTTTACACGCCAATAATACCTCAATAAAGTGAGGATGTATTATATAGAATTATGAATTTCTCACTCTCTTTGAAAAACTAAAAGGTGTGTCAAGGCTGGCCAACATTCCCAAAAGGCTACCGTGGGCTGAAGCTGCAGTGAATGCCTCATAGACATGGAGCAAGCAGGCTGGCCCAACCATGCCAGAGTTCCCTCCCCACTTGCTTTTTTCATTTTACCTACTCAGCGTTATGCATTCTGAGCTTTCTGCCCCTTTTAGCTTAATGTGTTTACCCTGACAAGAAAAATTTTGCCTTAATGTATTTTCCTTGACAAGAAAAAATTATGAGATTAATGGAAAAAAATTTTAAGTCAACATTTTACTGAAGTATAACATACATTAATAAAAGTGCATTCATTAGATCTCAATGAATTTTCACAAAATAAAGTCACCTATGTAGCTATTATCCAGAACAAGAAAAAATATTACAGCATCCCAAAAGTTTCCCTCATGTTTCCACCACCAATCATTACCAGCTAAAGAATATAACAACTATTTTTTTTTTAATTTTAGACAGGGTCTTTCTATGTTGCCCAATCTAGTCTGGACCTCCCAGGCTCAAGCAATTTTTCCTTCTCTGGGATTATAGGTGCGTGCCACCACACCTAGCTGTAGCTATTCACACTTCTAACATAGTGGAGTTGTTTTGGCTGGTTTTTCACTTTTAAAAATGAGATAACATTGTGTACTCTTTATGTCTTATTTCTTTCAATCAATATCAGGATTTTGAAATTATTCACATTATTTTTTATAACAGTAATTACTCATTTGGTTTATTATATAGGATTTAATTGTATGAACATATCACAATTTTTTTTTATCCATTCTAATACTGATTGCTTCCAGTTTGGAGCACTTATTTATTAATATAGTGCTGTTATGAAAATTCTTTTACATGTCCTTTCATGTACATATATGAGTCTCTCTTTTGGTTGTACACACAGAAGTAGAATTCCTAGATGGGAGAGTTTTGATGGATACTGCCAACAGTGGTGTTATATATATATTTTAATAGACATGGTCTTGTTCTGTCACCCAGGCTAGAGTGAGTAGCATTATCATAGCTCACTGCAGCCTTGAATTCCTGGGCTCAAACACCCTCAGCCTCCCAAGTAATGGAGTCATAGGCATGGGCCACCACGCCCGGCTAATTTTCCCCCTTGTTTTAGAGATAGGGCTTCTGTCTATGTTTCGAAGGCTGGTCTCAAATTCCTGGCCTTAAACAATCCTCTCACCTCAGGCTTCCAATTTGCTGGGATCACAGGTATGAGTCGCCACCATGCCCAGCTCAATTTACATTCTCACTAGCTATATCTGAGAATTACATTATTCCATATTGTCACCATCATTTGATATTGCAATTGTCATGTTTTTTTCTTTAATTTTAGTCATTCTGTTGATATGTAATGGTATGTATTTCATTGGAGTTTTGATTTGCATTTTTCTGATGGCTAACACTGTTAAGCAATTTTTATATATTTATTTGCTATTTGGATATCTTTTTTTGTGAAGTGCTTATTTATGGCTTTTGTTTATTTTTAAATGGGGAAACTACCTTTCCAGTTTTGGTTTATATGTATTCTTTATTTTCATAAATTTCTTACATAATTATTTGTATTAAAATCTATGATTTTTTAATGTATGGCCAGCTTTCACTCTTCTAATGATGTCTTTTGGTAAATAAAAGTTCTTAACTTTTATGAAATCTAATTTATCAATTAGATAAATTGCTTCAGTGCTTTATCTTCCTTTATTATCAGTGCTTTCATGATCAGTTTTAAATTTTATTTCTGAATTGCTCATTGCTAATATATATTTATACCCAAATTGATATAAAGATAATACAATTGATATTTGTATACGAACCTTGTAACCTACAACTATAATAAATGTACTTATTTTTGTATACTAAATGATGGCATCCTTTGTCTTATTGCACATTCTAGGACCTACAAGACAATGCTGAATTAGGTTATATTAGTTATCTCTTACTACATAACAAATTACTTTAACATTTAGTAGTTTAAAACAACAAACATTTATTACATCATAGACTAAGTATGTGGGTAACACTTATCTGAGCATGTGGTTTAAGGTGTTTCATAAAATTTCAGTCAACCAGTCAGCTGAAACTTTACAATCCTCAGAAGGGATTGGGTTCCCATTTTTAGTCTTCTTAAACAAAATAACTATCAGCCAAGACTTTGTATCCTGAAAAAGTTTCAGAAATGAAGGAGAAATAGTCTGTCCCAGACAAGCAAATACAGGGAATTTGTTACTACTAGACCTGCCCTACCAGAAATACTTAAAAGAACTCTATAAATGAAACAGAACAATTAATATCCACCAGTGTAAAAACACACAAAAATTAAAATTCATAGTTCTTACATAATAGTAACACAAGGGAGAAAACAAAGTAATGAAATAACGATCAAAATGATGAGAAGAACAGTAGCTCACATATTAACATTGAATGTGAATGGTTTTAATGACTACTTAAAGGATATAGATTGGCTGAATGAATAGAAAAAAACAACCCAGATATATGCTGTCTACAAGAAATCCATTGAACTCACAAAGATTCTCATAGATTCGTGGTAAAGGGTAAAAACAAATATTCCACACAGATGAACAACAAAAGTGAGTAGGAGTAAGTATTCTCATATCGGATAAAATAGACTTTAAGTCAATAATGATAAAAAAGACAAAGATAGCCATGTACTATATAATGATAAAGTAATCAATTTAACAAAAAGATATAACAATTTTAAGTACATATGTACCTAATACAGGAGCTCACAAATTCATGAAACCAATTCTACTAGAGCTAATGAAAGAAATAGGAGTATCATAATAGTCAGGGACTTCAACATTCCACTGACAAAACCAGACAGATCATCAAGGCAGAAAATCAACAAACAAACACTAAACACTAGACTTAAATGGGAACCCAGAACAAATGGACCTAACAAACATTTACAGAATATTCTACCTAAAAACTACAGAATATAAATTCTTCTCATCAGCACATGGGACATTTTCAAAGATAGATCGTATGTTAGGGCACAAAACAAGTCTCAGAAAATTTAAAAAAATCAAAATTATACCAGGTATCTTCTCAGACCATAGTAGAATAAAGCAAGAAATCAATTCCAAGAACTCTCAAAACTACAAAAATACATGGAAATTAAACAACCTGCTGCTGACCAATCTTTGATTCAATGACAAAATCAAGATAAAAATAAAAAACAATTTAATTGAGTGACAAAGGCAATACAAGCTTCCAAAATCTTGGTTATACAGCAAAAGTAGTACTAAGAGGGAACTTCATAGCACTAACGGCCTACATCAAAAGACAGAAAGATTACAAATTAACAACCTAATGTCACACCTCAAGGAACTAGAAAAAGAAGAACAAACCAAACCCAAGGCTAACAGAAGAAAAAAAATAACGAAGATCAGAGCAGAACTAAGTAAAATGGAAACCAAAAAGAGCAATATAAAGAATCAATGAAACAAAAAGTTGGTACTTTGAAAATGAAAACAAAATCAATATACTTCTAGCTAGATCAATCAGAAATAGAAGAGAAAGGATTCACGTAGGATGAATCAGAAATGAAAAAGAAGACATTGTAACTGATACCACAGAAATATAAATATCTTACATGACTATTAGACAAACCCTTATGCACAGAAACTAGAAAAACTAGAGGATGATATGGATACATTTTTGGAAACACACAACCTCCCAAGGTTGAATCAAGAAGAAATATAAATCCTGAACAGACCAGTAATGAGTAGCAAGATTGAAACATTAATGAAAAATTTTCCAACCAAAAAAGCCCAGAACCAGAGGAATTCACAAGTGAATTCTTCCAGACTTACAAAGAAGAACTAGCACCTATCCTAATGTAACTGTTCTATAATATTAATGAGAAGGAATCCTCCCTAACTCATTCTATAAAGCCAATATTACCATGATACCAATTCCAGGAAAAGATACAACAGAAAAAAGAAAACTCCAGACCAACATCCTGATGAACATAGATATAAAAATCCTCAATAAAATACTAGCAAACCAAATTCAACAGCACATCAAAAAAATAATTCACCACTATCAAGTGGATTTCATTCCAGCGATGCAAGGATGCTTCAACACATGCCAAATCAATAAATGTTTACACCAAACAAACACATTTTTTTAAAAATGATTATCTCAATAGATGCAGAAGAAGCATTTGACAAAATCCAGCATCTATTCATGATAAAACCCTCAATAAACTAGGCAGAGAAGGAACATACCTCAAAAGCCATATATAACAAACCGACAGCCAACATCATTCTCATGGGGAAAGTTGAAAGCACTCGCCCTATGGACTAGAACATGACAAAGAGGCCAGCCACTATCACCATTTCTATTCAACATAGTAATGAAAGTCCTAGCCAGAGCAATAAAGCAAGAGAAAGAAGTAAAAGGGCATATAAATTGGAAAAGAGAAGGTCAAATTATACCTGTTTGCTGACATGATCTTATATCTAGAAAACCCTAAAGATTCCACCAAAAACCTCCTAGAATTGATAAATAAATTCACTAAAATCTCAGGTTACAAAATTAATGTACACAAATCAGTAGCATTTCTATAATGCTAGTTGTGAATAATAGTCAATCTGAAAGTCAAATGGAGAACTCAATACTATCTACAATAGCTGCAAAGAAAATAAAATATCTAGGAGTATGCTTAACTAGGGAGATGAAAGATCTCTATAAGAAGAACTACAAAATACTGATGACAGAAATTATAGATGACACAAATGGAAAAACATCCTATGTTCATAGATTGAAAGAATCAACATTGCTAAAATATTTGTACTGCCCAAAGTAACTTACAGATTCAATGCAATTCCTATCAAAATACCAATGTCATTTTTCACAGAATTAGACAAAACAACCCTAAACTTCATATAGAATCAACAGAGACCAAATAGCCAAAGCAATCCTAAGGTAAAAGGTGAAATCTGAAAGCATCACATTACCTGACTTCAAATTATGCTACAAGGTTATAGTAACCAAAATAGTATGGTGCTGGTATAACAGTAGACATGTAGACCAATGGAACAGGTTAGAGAACCTGAAAATAAAGCCATATAGCTACAACCAAATAATAAAGCAGACAAAAACATATACTAGGGAAAGGACACCCTATACAATAAGTTGTGCTAGGAAAATTGGATGGCCACATGCAGAATAATGAAACTGGATCCCTATGTACAAAAATTAACTCAAGATGGATTAAAGACTTAAATGTAAGACCTGAAATCATAAAAATTATAGAAAATAACCTAGGGAAAAAACTCTTTTGGACACTGGCCTAGGCAAATAATTTATTAATAAGACCCCAAAAATAAATACAGCAACAACAAAAATAAATAAATAGGACTTAATTAAACTAAAGATAAGTCTCTGTATAGCAAAGGAAATAATCAACAGAGTAAAAGGACAACCTACAGAATGGGAGAGAATATTTACAAACTATACATCTGACAAAGGACTAATATCCAGAATCCACAAAGAACTCTAACAAATCAGCAAGAATAAAACAAATAATCCCATGAAAAAGTGAGCAAAAGACATGAACAAATTCTTTTCAAAAGTAGACAAAAAACATATGAAAATATGTTCAACCTCACTAATCATCAGGGAAATCCAAACTAAAACCACAGAAATACCACCTTACTCCTGTGACAATGGCCATTATTAAAAAGTCAAAAACACAAAATTTTGGTATGCATTCTATGAAAATGGAATGTTTATACCCTGTAAACCAGTAAAACCTCTATGGAAAACAGTATGGAGAGTCCTTCAAGAACTCGAAGTAAACTTACCTTTAGATCCAGGAATCCCACTACTCAGTGTCTACCCAATGGAAAAGAAGTTATTTTATTTAAAGAAAGAAAAAGACTTCACTTGAATGTTTATCACAACACAATTCACAATTGCAAAGATATGCAATCAACATAAGTGACCAACAACAGATGAGTAGATAAAGAAAATGTGGTATATACACACCATGGAGTACTACTCAGCTATGAAAAGGAATGCAATTATGTCTTTTGCACCAACTTGGATAGAACTGGAGACCATTATACTAAGTATCTCAGGAATGTAAAAACAAATACTACATGTTCTTACTTGTGAATGGGAGCTAAATGAGGGGTATATATGGTGATAAAGTGGTGCAATGGACATTGAAAACTTCAAGGAAGGAAGGTGGGAGGGTGGTGTGGGATAAAAACCTACCTATTTGTATAATTTACACTATTCTGGTGACAGGTACACTAAAAAGCCCTGACTTCAGCATTGTACAACTCGTCCATGTTGCAAAAAACACTGTACTCCCTAAATCTATTGAAATTTTATAATATATAAATAAGTAAAAATACAAGGTATTTGGCCTCCATACACAATAACTACAATAGACACTCTTTTAAAAAGTAGGAGAATGAGAAACTCATAACAATTACTGGTCCAAAGCAATTAGACAAGTCAGCTAAACACATGTTACTAATTTCTCGTTCTCTGAAGACAGGGAATGTTGGTTGCTTAAAGCCTAGTTCTGCTCAATGAAATAAGTTTCTACATCTCTTGGCTCTGTCCTCCAGAATGTTAGTTTTACCTTCTGAGTCATCCTTATTTTTTTGTAAGACTGGTCCATGTTTGCAGCTGAGTAACTTTCTCAGTTACTTGATGCCCATAGAAGGTTCAGAGCCAAGAGACAACTTTTCAGAGAACCATCTGTGTTCCTTTCGGTCCAAGCAGGTAAAGTTCCCTTAAAATCTTTGTGGACTTGTTTATCAAATGCTAAACCTCTTCATTAAACACACCCACACATTTCTTTAAGATAGCCTTCTTTATATCTCACAAATTTTATTGGGGTGTTGTAGAACAACATTCTTAAGATACTCAGAAACTATTTTATTTAGCAGAGAATATTTATACAGCACACATCTAAGATTATTGGAATCTTTTTTCATTGAAAGAGAAGATCTAAAATGTTCCCACCTTAAACCATTTTTGGTGTCTTGATAAAGAATCTTACAGCTTTACTCCTGCATTGATCTTGATCTTTAGATAACATTTTATTGGCACATGCCCTAATACATTTGGGCACCACCATTCAGTCCAGAAAAGGGTTACAGTTATTAAAATTATTATATATCATTAGCTATTTAAGTTATTAAATTATTTTCTCTAATTTTTCTGGTAAAATCAATAGTTTCTTCTTTAGTTCATCTTTCTTTTCTTATATTTTATCATATGGAGGTGGAAGAAACCAAATACTTTCAAATATTCTATCAATCTCCTAAGATAATTCTGTGAATTTATTAAGTATATGTTCTATGCCCAACATTATCATTGGCAAGTGTTGTCAAATGTTTGATACTACATAATATGGATTGCCTTTTCTTCAGTCTCCAACAATTTTCTCATTACTTTTTCAGTCTTACCTAAAATTTCTTCATAGTTCAAGTTCCCACAAACTGACTGATCCCAAAGCCAATGCCACACATTTTATCTTGTTATTGTGTTCTTCTTGTTGTGCTGTTGTGCCATCTCCACTCTAAGAGCTTTTTTCTGTGCTTTTTAATTTTTTTTTCTGTTCATGCCTTAGTTGGATATTTATTTTCTTTCTTTTATTTTTTTCCAAAAGTGTCTACTTCTGGAAAGTTCAGATATTTCTTATAGACTTTTTTTTTCCAGTTCACTGATCATTTCTACTCCTGGGTGTAATCTGCTCTTAAACCCAGCTATTAAGTTCTAAATTCTATTAATTACGTTTTTCAATTCTAGAATTGCATTTTGATTCTTTTTCTTATAGATTTATGTTCTCTGATGAGTTTCTTCATTTTTGTCACATAATTTCTTAAACATATAAATTGTACTTATTTTAAATTCCATGACTAATAATTTTTTGTTTGTTTTTATTTCAGCATATTATGTGGATACAAATATTAAGGTTACGTATGTTGCCCATGCCCTCCTCCCCCAAGTCAGAGCTTCAAGCACGACCATCTCCCAAACGTTGCACATCTCATGCATTATGTTTGTATATACCCATCCCCTCCACCCCCCTCCCACCTGCTTGACACCCAATAAATGTTATTTCTATACATCCACTTAGGTGTTGATCTGTTAATAACAATTTGCTGGTGAGTACATCACAAAGTGAGCTACTTCACTTAGTAGAATGGGTTCCAGCTCTATCCAGGAAAATACAAGAGGTGCTATATCACCATTTTTTCTTAAAGCTGAATAGTACTCCATGGTATACAGATACCACATTTTATTAATCCACACATGTATTGATGGGCACCTAGGTTGTTTCCACAACTTTGTAATTGTGAACTGTGCTGCTATAAACATTCGAGTGCAGGTGTCCCTTTTGTAGAGTGTCATTTGATCTTTTGGGTAGACTCCCAGTAGTGGAATTGCTGGATCAAATGGCACATCTACTTGTATCACTTTAAGGTATCTCCATAATGCTTTCTACAGAGGCTGAACTAGTTTGTAGTCCCACCAGCAGTGTAGGAATGTTCCTATCTCTCCACACCCACACCAGCATTTATTGTTTGGGGACTTTTTGATAAAGGCCATTCTTACTGGAGATAAGTGATATCTCATTGCAGTTTTGATTTGCATTTCCCTGATGATTAGAGATGGTGAGCATTTTTTCATGTTTGTTGGCCATTATTCTGTCTTCTTTTGAAAAGTTTCTGTTCCTGTCCTTTGCCCACTTTTTGATAGGGTTGTTTGATTTTTCCTTGTTGATTTCCCCGAATTCTAAATAAATTCTAGTTATCAGCCTTTATCGGATGTGTAGCTTGTGAAAATTTTCTCCCATTCTGTGGGTTGTCTGTTTGCTCTCTTGACAGTTTCTTTGGCTGTGCAGAAGCTTTATAAGTTAATCGGGTCCCATTTGTTTATTTTTGTTGCTGCTGCGATTGCCTTTGGGGTCTTCTTCATAAATTCTTTGCCTAGGCCAATATCAGAAGAGTATTTCCAACGTTTTCCTCTAGAATTCTAATAGTTTCACACCTAATGTTCAAGTCTGTTACTCAGCATGAGTTGATTTTTGTGAGAAGTGAAAGGTGTGGATCCTGTTTCAGTCTTCTACATGTGCCTATCCAGTTTTCCCAGCACCATTTATTGAATAGGGATTCTTTTTCCCATTGTATGTTTTTGTCTGCTTTGTCGAAGATTAGTTGGCTATATGAGGATGGTTTTATATCTGGGTTCTCTGTTCTGTTCCACTGGTCAATGTTCCTGTTCTTGTGCTAGTACCAAGCTGTTTTAATTACTATAGCCTTGTAGTATAGTAAAGTCTCAGGATACAAAATCAATACACAGAAATCAGAGGCATTCATATATGCCAACAACAGTAAAAGTGAGAACCAAATCAAAGACTCAATTCCTTTCAAAATAGCAACAAAGAAAATAAAGTACCTAGGAATATATTTAACTTAAGGAAGTAAAAGACCTCTACAGGGAGAACTATGAAACACTGAAGAAGGAAATATCAGGGGATATAAACAGGTGGAAGAATATACCATGTTCATGGGTCAGCAGAATAAACATTGTTAAAATGTCTATATTACCCAAAGTGATCTACAGAGTCAATGCAATCCCTATGAAAATACCATCATCATTTTTCACAGATATAGAAAAAATAATTTTATGCTTTGCATGACTAATAATTTTATATGGGGATCACCTATGGGCCTCTCTGTTCCTCCCTGTTAATTTTTTCTCCCTCTACTAGCTTATATTTATTTTTCCCTGTCTTCCTAACACATCTAGTAATTTTGAATGAATGCTGGGCATTGTGACTGAACTATTATAGAGGCTCTGTGTGATATTACTTTCCCTAGAGAAAATTTCATTTTTTCTGGTAGGCAGGTAGATGAATGACAGATCACCTTGATTCAGTCAAGAAGTGAGATGATTCAAGCCTGATTTTTTATCTTTGTGAGATATGGCCTATTCCTAGATTTTGCTTTATTTCCAGGATTATACCCTCATGAGCCTCTCAAATGGGATCCTGGCGTGTCTACCAGGAACCCTCCTTTGACATGCCCTGAAATTCCAATTCTGTCTTGCCAGCATCATGAGCCTGCTAAAATTCTGTGCTTAATATTTTAGCTTCAAGCTGCTTCTCTCTTTTACTGTTGCTTTCACCGTATGCAATTTGAGATTTTGTAAATGCTTTCAGGGTAAAACCTGCACAGAATTTTAGAATCACTTCTCTGTAGGTCCCTTTCCTGTGGGACATTAAACTCTCAAGTCCTGCCTCATTTAATAACCCTGATCTCCAATTTTTGTCTCCTCAGGCTAGTGAGACTGCAGAAGGCTTGAGCTGTCACCTTTCTGCTTGGCTTCTTAGCCCTACACCTGTTACAAATTAGTGAAAGCCTGAAGGAGAAAACTGACTGGGAATATTGGGATCACCTCAATATATTTTTCTTTAAAATTGTAGTTGTGCTCCAAACCCTTCAAACAGCAGTTTTTCTTTTGTTTTGGGGTGTTTTCTTTTTGTTTTTATCCAGCTTTTAGAGATGTCTAAGGAGAATGGTTGGCCTGTATGAGCTATTCCATCATTGCAAAAAGAAGCAGAAATCACATTCCACTATAAGATTTGCTAATGGCAAGTTTTATGTGGGTCTCAGGTCATCATTATTGCCAATCCTATAATTTTAATTCTATCCACATAATACTGAGTCTGACTTGATATCATCTCCATAGAAATTTATAGCTGGAAAAGACTTCAAAATACATCCATTCCCATGTCCCTACATACTTTACAGTGACACATCAATTTAGTGGTGATGTTGAGACTAGAATCCTGGCCTCCAGGCTCCTAGTACAATACATATTCCTACACTATGGTACCTCATGAAAAATGCCAAAAACATATTCTTAAGGTTTTATACCTTCAAAAACACCTCGTACAGGGTTAAGTGTTTTTTTTTTTTTTTTTAGCGTCAATGGCTGTATAATGAATGTATTCTTGAAATTATACAAGAAGTTTCTACAAATATACCAAAACAATTTCAGACCAGTCTTCCAGAAGTAAACTGTCATCCTTTCATCTTTCATTTTTCATCCCTTAAAAAAATCTGGCCCAGATAAATAAATGACAACAGCTGTAGGCAAGAACATATTAGAAAGACCAGGGAAGGGATAATGGTTCTAGGACTGGAAACATGACCATATCCATTGGTTAGAAACTTTGGGAATGAAACCAGAGAAGCCCATTAATCTAAAATGAACTATAGCACCTCAGCCGGGTCTCAGCCAAACAACTCCCCTGCTGGTACTTTTGCTGCTGGCAGTAACTGCAGCTAAAGAAAGTTCATGTTTCTCAGGAGGCCCTAGTATAGGAAAGGCGCCTTTAATTTGAGAAAGCAGGATAAATATCTTTCTGTGTGTGTCTCTCTCCTCCCTAACAAGTGCTTTCACAGGCCTGGTGGTGAGAATAGAATTCTGTAGGTGGTGCCTACGTATTGCTTTGGTCCTTAGAGACTAAGCATTTTAAGTAAGTGCTTGCAGTAAAGTCAACATAGGCTCTACTAGAGATCAGTATCTGGGATCCCTTCAACAAAACCTTAGTTGAGAGACTTTCAGCATGGCTGTCATATGACCAGGCTGCTCTGTGGTGTGAATGATATATCCAGCTTGAAGACTTTTCAAGAGCCAGCTATAAAAACACACAGAATTCTGCCTGGTTACCCATGTGAAACTTTATTTCCCCAGTGCTTATTCTTCCTTAAATTAAGTTCCCTCCTTTGAGAGCTATGGGGATTTGCTTAACCAGCAGGAGAGTCATTTCGTACCATAAAAAGGCAGCTCATAATATTTCCTGCCCCACAACCAGGGAACACCCTTGGCAATAGAGAACATTCTGATATATATCAATGCCATCGTCCCTACAGAAAGCAAACCAAAGGTATTATATTGAGGTCCTAGGCATTCTAACAATGTCATCTTATTTGCAGAGCTTATTTAACATCACCGATAATAATTACAACCCAGAAATTCATTAAATATTCAGTCAGCCAAGGTCGCTGAAAGCACTATGGTTTCACATGTTCTACACTCTTGGTATCTGCTAAAGGAGATCCCAAAAGTGTTGCTATGTAAGCACAGAAAATAATTTGTTTAAACCACAATTTACTTCTTAGGGAGGTAGCAAGCACGAGAGGATTTTCTGGAAATTATGCTTTCATTGGGGTGTGGGTCAAATGGATGCATACATTTGTCATATTACATCAAATTATTATCTGTATATTTCACTGTATATCAATTTTATTTCAAATGAAAAGGAAAGGAGGAGAGACAGGAAAAGAAGTCTCCCACATAGTGGCATGAACAATAGCTGGTATTCACCTATAAAAAGAATCAGGAGCTCTCTTGAGAGGATCAAGGCGGGAGAGGCTTTCTCAAGACCTGCCAGCCAGGTAGCTTTTTCATAAAAAGGGCTCTACATGAGGTCTGACCTCCTATTCCTCATCTGATGTCCTTAATGTATCTGTGCCTTTGATTATTTACCACCTCACATTCCTTTGATAATAGGAAAAATATGTTATTAACAAATTCAATTATTATGCTATTCCAACCAACTCTTCCCTACTTGGTAAGGATCCTATGGTCCTCGTAGGGTGGTATTCACCTTCCAGAATGCAGTCAAGTCATTGGACAGTAAGGCAATGTTTGGGACCACCTTGGGATGACTTGGGACCAAAAGAGTTATGGCCTCTCTTGCAATATAAAAGAAGTTCTATTTTCAGAATCAACTTCCTGTTTCTTTTTCCCCAGGAATCTCCCTGTGCTTTTGTTTCCTTCAGAATTCTAGTTGTTGCCACCAAGTGAAAAATTATGAAAAAAATGCCAGAGAGATCTAAATGTAATCTTAGAATAAAATGGTACTGTTATCTTTTAGAGTTGGAAGATATTTTAAAACAATACTTTCTCTGTATATTTTGAAGGGAAGTAGTTTTTTCTGTGATTTCCTACAGTGACTATAGAATAATAATAACGTCAAGAACTAAAAAATAGCTTTGGGGTAATTATTAACAACAGACATGTCAAAATCTGCTTCTGTTGTTTCTATGTGTAGATTGGTTGTAACTCATAATTAATATGGCCCTCATTTCCAATGGGACTACTGCCCAAGTTGTTTCCTTTTAGAATAAAAGAGACAACTCTGAAAAGAAACAGTTCCTTCCGCAAAATGCCATGAGATTCTTCCTGTGCTTCACCTTGCAGTTCATTATTTCTATGAAATATTTTCATTCTATACTAATACCAGAAATTGGGACATCATTTTGTAGCATAGAGTCTAGAGGCAAAAAGGCACAATGGCATGCTTTGACTTTAACTTTCTACACTCTCTTATTTATTGTTATTAAAAATCCAAAAAGTAATGGTAGTAGATAGAAAAACCAGTATACTCAGTCAAAAAATCTGTGTTTTGCAATGTGCTAGTTGAGTGATCTTATGTGAGGGGAGGAATTGAAAATCAATGAGGAGGATGGAAGGAAATGGTGGACAGAACTTGAAAAGAGGACAAAGAATTAAGTGAATAGGGCTCCAGCCACAATCCTGCTGCTGGATGAGAATGTGACATCAAGCACTTTCTGTTTTCTCACCAGAGTCTTCTGTTAGATTAGGGAATTGTTCTGAGTAATCTCCAAGGCTACATCTAGCCCCACAATTCCATGCTGAGTGCCATGCGTGCCTAGACTTGCTCCCTATTTATTTGTAAAATTTAAAGCATTTTAAATCACACAAGCAAATTCCCACATCAAGAAGTGAATGTGTGCACCTCTTCCTGCAGTTGGTACCTTTTCACAATAGAGTGACTCTATTTTAATTTCCCAAATAATGGTCATTTATACAGCAATAAGTAAAATTAGTAAAAAAGCAGATGGTTTGGCACGTCCTCTCCCTCCCTAGTACTCAACTTCCTGTAACTGCAGTGAAAGTCGTACTTGCTTAGGGAAAGAAGATCAGTCATAAGGATCCCAACTGCCTGTTGGGTCAAGGCCAGTTAAAGGGCATAGGACAGCCAAGGTAAACAATTCAAAACCCTCAAGCTTATTTTCCATTTGCTGTATCAACCTGCTTTCTTTTTTTGTCTTTCCAATGTGCTTCTACGTAATCTGATTCTGATTACTAATTAATGAGGGAATTTTGAGGTTTGGCCTTTGCTCCTCAATGTTGCTCCTGACTATCCAATCCACAGGTGTAAAGCATGCCATTGCATGCTCTTGAAATTGTATACCTTTCTATTTGCAAAATTAGTAGCAGTTCTCTAGCCCCCAAGAATGATTTATTTACCCTGGTGTGTTGACTCTCATTTTATTATTGGCCATCTATGTAAATAAAAGGATCCAAAGAGAAATTACATTGTTCCAGCAAGTGTACAGCAAGTATTAACAGTGACTGGCCAGGGAAAGAACCGAGCAACACATAGAGGGTCGGAGAATCAGCCTTTATTCCACCAGCAGGCTCCGAGGGGCATGCCACCAAATTCTGAGCACCACTTCCTTGGCCTCCTCCAGTTTTATATACTTCTTGGGGTTACACACAACCAATCAACTATGAGCATGAGGACCTATCCAATCAGCTGTAGTATTCAAAAAGTATCCAATCAGCAACAAACTTTACATATCCAATCAGCAACAAACTTTACATCCAATCAGCAACAAGCTTTACATATCCAATCAGCAGTGGGATTCAAAAAGTATCCAATCAGCACTGAGTTCAGCCATGGGGCCCCGGGGTGGGGAGTTTTCCCTATCAACATATTGCACAAATTATAAACTTGTAACATGAGTAAACAACAAGCATACAGTTGAGACCAGCTGTTTACAATTTTCTTTGGGACCTTAATATAGAATCAAGCAAATAAGTAAGAACTAAATGATTTTTTCCCATAACTTCCACCATAGATGGCACTAAAAAAAAAATCTGTTTTCTAAAACTTGTATATCCTGTGATATTTGTGGAATCCCCATCTCTCAGCCATGGAATCAAAGAACTCTTTTCCCCTTATGTGAAATTAACACTGTTAAACCTAAATACATTGTGTGAGCATGGTCTTGTCCCTGCATCTTGTAAAGTTAATGAGGCCAAGTGCTATGCTTCAGACAAAACTAATGATACTTCCTAGAATTTTAGGTTGTGTCTGCCTCCTACTTAACCATTGTGTTCTAAACATAGCATTTACCGTGACCTGCCATGGAAATCACACAAAGTTCTGGGCGAAGCTGGATCTGCAGGCAGCAGATCAGCAGTGTGGATTATCAGCAGGTTGAATGAGAGAGAGCTGGGGAGTGTGCCAGGGCATGCTCTGCTGCTCACTCCTTTCCCAGGAATGTCTTTGTTATGACCCTGTGGGTTATGGCAAATGTAATTTCTGTCACCAGAGGAGAAATTAAGCAAGGAAAAGAGTGAGGAAAAAGAAGATAGATATTTTTTTAAAAACACCTTGTATGAACCAGGCTCCGTGCTCGATGTCAGAGACACAAAGGTGAATTAAGGACATGTTTGTAACCTTGAGATTCCCCAAGTCTAATGGTAGAATTGTCATACATGTTCATGACAATTACAAGAGAATGGGGCTGCAGAGTGACTTTATTTTGTTCTTCCAACCACATGGAAGAATAAAACCACATAGTACAACCATTATGGCCATGAATTGCAAATTCAAACTGACATGAGGGCTCAGTCCTGGCTCTGTCACAGGCTACAGGTGTGCCCCTCCATAGTTACCATGATTACCAAATCCCTCCTGAGCTTCAGTTTCATCTGTAGCAGGCAGTGGGGTGGGATGGGGTGGAGAGGGGTGTAACGGCAGCATTGGTGTCCTGGGGGATTATTGTAAGAACTAAACAAAATAATACATGCAATTGTTTACATAGAGCTTACAGTAAACATTAAAATCATTGATTAGATCTTTTTATTATTCTTTGCAATTCTCAGATGAGAAAGCAGGTCCAGGGATCTGTGCCTTGCCCAGATTTGCAGGGGTTTGCGAGTAGCAAGGAACAGGACTTGAGCTCATATCTGACTCTGAGCCCAGCGCCCCTCCCTGTGCACAGGTGGGGAACCACTCAAGTGACCCAGTCATGTCCTATGACCAGAAAGATGCACTGCTGTGTTCCAGAGTTTTCTCTCTCCACACTTACCTTTGGCATTTGGAACTTCTTCCTGCCCTCATTTTTGAGGTTATGAAAGTTCACAAATACCACAGACTGGCCTTACATGAAATTGCTCATCATCTGCTCATGAAAGAACAAGATCTGAGATTGTCCCTGAGGAAGGCCCAGTGAGTCAGAGAATAACATTCTTCCCTCCATCCACATTCCATATTCCAAACAACATCCAACATGTGAAATCCCATTGAAAATGAGTTTTCTCATTCAGTAATCCAAAGAGCTGTTCCTGAGTGCTTGTTTATGTGACACTCATTGTATTAAAGGTTAGGAATAAAACTGAATAAGATAAAGGCCTTACCCTCAGAGAGCCTAGATTCTATTAAGAGAGCATAAAATGAATGTGTAAGCAAATACATCTGTATTTTTAAGTAGTGATAAATTCTATAAAGAAAATAAGGCAGGATGCTAAGGCTGAGAATGAAGAGCGCTGGTTTGGATTGAATGTTCAGGAAAGGTCTCTCTGAAGTGATGACTTTGAATAGAGAGTTAAATTAGAAGATGAAGCCAGGCATTCACGTTTGTAGAGGGCAAGCAATTCAAAACAAAGAAATAGCAAGTGCAAGGAAATATATAGGGCCTTGGCTTGTCCAAGAAACAAAGAGCAGCCATGGGGCTGGGGCACTGTGAGAAGAGGAAATCCCACAGATGAGATTCCCAGAAGGTAACAAGAAGAGCCACCCAGGCCCCAAAGAGAGGTTGGATTGCACTCTGAGTGTGGTGTGAAGTCCTGGAAGGTTTTAAAATTAATTTCAGTCATGTTTTTTAAAAGTTGCCTTGACTTCTTTGTGAACTATGGATTACAGAGAGGTAGGGGTGAGAGAAAGAAGACCCCATTGGGAGGCAACTGCTATAGTCTTGGTCAGAAATGCTGGTGACTTGGACTAGGACAACCAAGTCCGCAAGTTTCTGTAAACTAAAGCAATTATTTTGTAATAACATTTAACACGAGAGATTTTACTTGGATACTTTATATGTAGAACAATGTTCCTATCTCAGAGATACAGTAATGCCTGGGTCCTCAAGGTTTAAAATGAGGTGACACTTAATCAAGAGGTAAATGCACTTTGAGGCTCTTCTCACAATTTTACTTCCAAAATGCCTACACCCCAGAGAAGCACCTTTTGAAGTCTAGGCTACTTGAACACTTGTTCTAAGATCTTGTTTCACCTATTTGTAGAAAATCTAAATGAGGCTAATCCTTCCCTGCCCTCCCTCCATTATTTTGAGAAACACAGAGTCTCCTATAATCCACAAATCAGCAATCCTAGTTTGATTCAATTTTGTGATATTCTCTGTCTCTATCCCCTCTTTACACACACACACACACACACACACACACACACACACTCACACACATGTAGATTTTAGAGAATACTCACAAATGGTCCCTTTGCCAAAAGAAAAGTTTTGAGGAAAGCTCCATTGAAGAACTTCCATCAGTTACAGTGACAGAATACCCTGCAAGTATTCAAAGAGCAGGAATGATTGTCACACACCATCACTCAGTGAGCAAGTGCATGTGTGGAAAAGGAAATACCTGGTCACCAAGAAACTAAATCCTCTAAACTGCTACTGTCTTTGGCTCCATGTTGAAGAATAAACCACAGACACTAGCAATATCCAACCATTTATTTATGGCTCCTACCCACTTTTAGAAGCCATTCAAGCCACAGACATTTAGCATTAACTGTCACAGAGATAAATCTGGTCAGCAACTTGGCCTCTGGAAAACCATCACAGTCACAGATGAAGGCTACCTGTTACCTCAGACTGAAGCAAGAATATGATGTTGAGATCACTCTTCATAGGTATAAAATCTTCCGCTTTCTTAAAGCTATTAACATCTTCTTCCACTGAAAGACACCAAGATACTGTCTATCTCCAGTGCTCTAAAATAATCTTAAACTGGGAAGTTTCATGGAGTTCCAGGAAAGGGTTGAAAGAATACATTATGCCCCTTAACCTGTACATTTAGTGTTATCTGTGAGTGCATTTTTAGGGGCTAAGACCTATAGCTTGTAAGTATACAGGGTGTGTGACTTCAAAAACATAAGAACAACTGTCTTAAATCCAATAAAGCATCATTTTCTTCTTTTCCCTTAATCTTTCAGACTCCACACTTTTAAAATAGATTCCGTCTAGTGGAGGCAGCAAAACATTCTGTAGCTAAACATGACCTGAATAATTTTCAGAGGTATAAATGCAAAGTCTTCATCTTGTATCTGAGGCAAACAACAAATCATAGATAATAAAGCAGCCCAGGAGAAAAAAAAAATATATCAAAATAGCTGACGCATGTAACACCATTTGGCAAATTGCGGGAAGTTTTTTTTCTTTTGAGATGGATATAAAATTTGTATTTGGGGGCATGTGCACCCTCTTTGGAGACCACTCACCCAACGCTTAATACGGAATGCTTCTAATTAAATGAACTTTAAATCAAACAGGAGCTATGATTTAGTGTTTGGATACTGTCAGCTTTTGTGATATATTATGTCAACATGATGTCAAAGAATATAGCAGTTGGATAGATTTATTTTTTCTATAACCTTGTGGTTCCTTTTTCAAATCCACACACATACACACTCATAAACACACCTGTTCTAAGAGTGATGGCATGTGCCAGTCCTAGTAGAAAGAGTAGGATAGGCTTACTAACCCTTTGAGCTGTGCAGATATAATTCAAATATCTACTCATTGTCCTTGGAGAGGCCTAATTCAGCCTGAAATATTAAATGTTCTGTTTAGATTTAGACTTCCCTCTGTAAGATTATTTGTTTTCAAAAAATGATAAATAGCTGAGATGATGGATATCCCAATTACCCTGATTTGACCATTACATATTGTATGCATGTATCAAAATGTCACATGAACCCCATAAATATGTCCAACTACTGTGGATCAATAAAAACATAAAATTTAAACTTAAAAATATTATTTAGTTTTAATGTGTATGTGTCTTTGAAAATTAGCTGCTAATTAAATAGGAGACCAAGCCACATCAGGAGGAACATATAGACATGACAGACAAAATGCTGCAGAGTTAGGAGGAACTATCATTATTGAAGATAGTTCAGTGTCTCATTTAAGGTGTTATTTTAACTTGAATCCACCAGAGAGAAAGTAAAATGGTGAGTACTACAACTGCCTAATTTAGATATGTGAGACTAATCTCTACCCTTTGGATAGAGATGGGTATTTCCCACTAAGGAAATGAATGTTCTCATTTCCACAAATCCTGGGGAAGAAAAAAAGAAAGGACAAATCTCAAATTTTTGCCCTCTTACTGAGCCCCAGGAGAAAATTGGGAGCCAGTCTTCAATGATCAAAGTAGTCATGTGGAGAGACATGAGATTCTCCCCTAAAACATTGAGGCAAACCAAAACTAAGGAAAAAGCAAGGGAAGGGAAGATTCACATGGCAGAGAATTAAAAATCTTGTTCAGGATATGATTATATTTTCTGCATTGTAGTTTCCTGCTCTTGTTCCCCAAACCTTGACCTTAACTGTCCTTTGGGGAATTAATAGAGATGTCTGTCCCCATTGTTAGGGCGAAACAGTACTGAGGAAGGAGATATGAAAAAGATGTCTGGTTAAGTTGACTAGTAAAAACCGTGCAGGAATCATTGACCATGTAAATAGTCCCCTGGCATCCTCAGATATGCTTGGAGACAGGATAAAATGAAAGACCAGACTTTCCACAGTCACTCAGAATGACAAGTCAGATAGTTGATATTTGGGTATTAAAGGGAAAGGGGACCACAGAGAATTTGGTTATATAAGCATAGCCTGGAGTGAGGCGGGCAAGAAAGACTCTAGAGTTCAGTTACTACTAACAACAGATTTCATTTCATAAGCACCTACCCACCATATATCACACACCTTCCATAAACTGTCTCATTCCGTCCTCATAAGAACATGGTAGGTGTTTTCTAACTGACAGAAAACATTCTGAACCCCCTTTATTGACTCTTTTATGTTCAAAACCCAACAATAATGAAATCACTCAAACGCAAAATGGAGTCAGGCAGTCTTTGGAGCTAATCACACCAGGGTCCAAACTCTTGCTCTTCCATTTATTAAATCAAGACTTTGGGTGATATAGTTAATCTACTGAGGTGTGAGTTTTTCTTTCTGTAAAGAGGAAGTAATAGAAGTTAATTGTGTGGGTTGAATGAAATAACACCAGTACCCCCAAATTGTACATTTCCTTTTCACCTCTTTCTCTGCCCCAAATCTTACATGAAATGCTGTCTAACACCTCTAGCATTGCATCTCCAGCTCAGTGAGCAGAAAAAGCCATGTGGCAGCCTTGTTAAGATGCAGATTCTAGTTCAGCATATCTGAGATTCTGTATTTTTAGCAAGGTCCCAACCAGTGATAGACTACTGATCCTCAGATAGCACTTTTAGTAGCAAGGACCTGCGGTACAAGCTCTAAATGCCTTTCTCCAGAATTCACTGTTTGGTCCCAACCTGCCTTTCAATTTCTACCCTCTGTCCTTGCTCTCAGTCCTTGGCTTCGATTCTTACACCACTAGCCATTATTAAAACATATCCCATGTTTCCACATCTATTTTTTCCTTTATTTTGTATCTTCCTTGAATATTTCAAGATTCCAACTCATCTGTCATCTTATTTGCTTGAAAGTGCCCGAGTCACATTTAGCAATCCTGTTCAACCGTTGCTCTTAGATAAGCCTAATTTTGTCACCAGTAGTAGCAAAACCATACAGAGGTAATCAAGCCTTCTTCTCCCATGCCCCAAGACATGTTGATGCTTCTGGTAGAATATGAAGTACGCTGAGTTATACTTAATCATGTATTTAACATGTTTATTGACCTCATATAAATATGCCCATGTCTCTATGTCTCTATGTTAAGGACTATGTCTCATTTGTATTTTATCTTCAATGTATAACAGTACTTGGTAAACAGTAGTTTCTGAATAAATACTAATTAAAATAAATCAACTTAAAGTTAGTATAGCTGCTATTTTATAGCTAAAAACAGGAGCTAATTACATCATGGGGAACACACAACATACATTGAAATACAGTATGTAAAACAAGGGACATATTCAATTTTGGATCTAGATCTGGGTTATAGATACAAAGGTTAACGAGTAAAATGATGCGGTGAAACTTCAAATCATGAGGATAAGTTGAAAATGGAACATATTTAGACTGAAGAAGACAAAATGCAAAAAGGAATGTCATTGTTGTCCTCAGATATTTGAATATATATCACATAAAGAAGAACTAGACTGGTTTCCTATAGCACCAAGATCTAGGATTTGAGACAAAAAGTATAAGTAAAACAAGTGCTTGCTGTGCAATAGGAAATCAATAATAAAATTTTTGTCTTGATATAAGAAAAAGCTTTATAACAGAGATTTTTTTTCCAAGGTAGTGAGTTGCCAATCCCAAACCATATTAACCCAGAGTTAAGATAATTATTAACTGAGAAAGAGACTGAAGAACAAGAAAGAACTTTCATGTGGCAACTTTTTAAGCTCCTTTCGACCTAAAGAGTCTAAGGTCATAAAGAGATGTCATATTAGTGGAAGCTGCCCATTTTTAATCCCTTCTGTCATTTCCTAGCCACCAGACCAAGAGACCTATTTAGGGATATTTGCTTGCCAAAGCTGTAAAGTTAAGGAAAAATAACTAAAATTTGTGACTATGAAGAAAGGAATTTGAGCGTATTTTTATGTGAGTGTTAATGTCTACATTCACTCCACCAGCCAAGCATCCATCTTCCTTACCCAGAAAAACACTGAGAGATATGATTGGATGAAAAATGTATCAAAATGTATTCACTACATCCTATCGTTTTTGATTACTCCCAGCAGAGTGGTATGCAGAGATGGTCTGTTGAATAAGCATCCAATCATATTTTTGATGAAAATAGAGCAAAGGTAGAATACATTTCATTAATTTACCCTGGGTAGGGTTAAACAAAGGCCTACCTACCAAACTGTTGTTTTCATTTATTTCTGTTTTAATTTTAATACATTTTTTCTGAGTTGATAGAACACCAAACTAGAAAAAAGAAACAACCTGATCATTAATCCAACTGGAAAAAATAATTAGTCACCATGATTAATTTTCATTCAACATGGGGAAATGTTACTAAAGAAGCAAATAATAGTAAATATTCTCAGCAATCAGATAGTTTGATGAGTGTCCTGTGATTGTGTAAGCTCTAAACATATAAAATGCATTTTCTTGATTCATGAAAATTTTCATGGTTTAATACAGAGAGGTTAAGGCTTGATATTTCTCTAAGTTATGGGTCTCTGAGCCCCCTCAGTATCCTGAGCAGTAAATCTACCATACAGAAGGAAAACCAAGCAATTTACAAAAACCATTATCATTATGCTGCATAAAATGATCAAAATAACTTATGCAGAGTTACCCAGTAGGTTGTACTGCAAATTGCTAGATGATACATATTAAGCCCACCCTAGGATGCCTGTACACCATTATGAAATCTTATGATTTATATTAACTATTAAGAAATATTAGAAAATCTCCAGCTAGGGAAAAACTGCAAAAGAGCTAGAGGGTCCCCTAGATATCTTGAAGACTGAAGGACTTCTCTTCTAAGAGAAGCCCTTCATGCTCGACAGCTGCTAGGCATGCTCTGCGATAACCTTCCAAATATTTTGCGGTTCACATTCATTTCATGGCTTAATTACTAAATGCTGCCTTTTCTAATCATCCATGGCTTAAAGGCCCGAGGAATTTGCTCTCAAGTCCCCTGGTAAATATTAAGCCTTTGTTGGTGAGTGACAACTAAGGAATCACTCAGAAGTCTGAGAAGCCAAGAGAATCTGAAGGAAACAAAGATATAATGTTTGGCCTCTGTAGAACTGCAAATGTTAAAAGGGGAAAAGCTCTGATATGAATATCCTACAGACCCAGCTGCCATTTTCTTGACCCCACAAAAATGCCCTTCAGAAAGTGCACTTGTTCTGATACTAAAATGTCTTGTCAATCTCACAAAGCTGCGTTTTCCAATCCTCATGAATGTGTTCTTATGACTTATATATAGCTCTGGCCCTTGGAATGAAATTGTTGGGTGACAATAATATCATTGTTGTTCTAATGTATCAAAGAATCCCTTCATGAGAAAAGTCTTTTTAATAGTCTTATATATCAAGCAGAATAGGCTCATAAACTGTACTGAAGTATTCTTTCCTCGGGGCTTAATTCTATCCAAGATCATTAGAAATCCCTCTGTGGACCAAAAAAAAAAAAAAAAAAATGGTCGAAGGCACCTTGAGTCTAAAGACTTTGTTCTAAATTTCATACATGAAATTTGTTCTAAATTTCATACAAATTCTAATCTAAATTTCTGAAGCAAAAAGAATATTAAAAGCTGTGTGTAAGGTTGAAAGACATATGTACAACATCTGGTGAGTATGGGGGGCCAATAAGGGCCACATTTTTAATCTATACAATAGACAGAGAAATATACCTATATTTTAATTTTCTCCTGTTTTTCAAAATTTAAATATTTTTATTCTTAAATAATTTCAGATGAAGAAAAGTTGAAAAATAGTACAAGTAACAGCATATATCCTTTACCTATGTTTTCCTGAATTAAAAATTTACCACATTTGCTTTATCATTCTCTCTTGATAGATGGATGGATGGACAGATAGAGATATTATTTTTTTCTGAATTACTTAGGAAAATAATGCAGACATTAAGCCCCTTTATCTTTAAATACTTTCATGTGAATTTCTTAACAAAGATATTCTCTCATACAACTACCATATTGACATCAAAATCAGGAAATTAATATTAATACATAATATTATCAAATCTACACACCTTATCCAAATTTCACCAACTGTCCCAATAATGACCTTTATAGCAAATAAAAATAATAACAATTCTGTATCAGGATCCAATCCAGGATCATACCTTGCACTTTATTGTCATGTCCCTTCAGTCTTTTTAACCTGGAATAGTTTCTTAGTCTTCCTTATTTATGCCCTTGATAGATTTGAAGACTCCAGGCCATTTATTATTTTGCAGACTGTCCCTCAGTTTAAATTTGTTTGATGTTTCCCCATGATTAGATTTAGTTATGCATATTTGGCAAGAAGAACACAGAAATTATGTGGCCTTTCCTCATTTTGGAAATAATTTATTCCTCAGGTTTTTGTGACATGGAACTCCCCTGAATGCCCTTGTGCCTCACTGGCTGTTCTCTATTGTACCTCAAAATGTCAGAAAAGCCTAAGATAAGGTGCTCCTTCTCCTAACCTCCCTCTTCAATCTCTGAGACGTCTTGTCTAATCTCATGGAAATAGGTATCAGCATATTATCCTTTCTTCATTTGCTACAGATTTGTACATTTAACTCCTATTTATATCTTTCCTTGGGTGTCAAAAAAGCATCTAAAATTGTAACATGGGTGAAACCAAATTATTAATCCTTTCCTTCCAAAATTTACTCCCAGAGATTCTGAGTTGAGATATATATATATATATATATATATATATATATATATATATTAAGAAGGAGAAATTCAGGTAAAGATAGGGGGTGGGATATGAGTAGGGAAATGTTCCCAATAGAAGGAACCTCATCCTATCGATTACCGTTTCTAAGATTATTAGAATCAGATAACTGAAGAATTGGCAATCATCTTAGAAAATCTAGTGGAATGTTTCACAATGTCATCAGCCCTTATAGGGCTATAACACACAGTTGTTGGAGGTATAATCGTGAGAAATCTCACCTTATAAAAAGTCATGTTGCAAAGGCAATTAATTTAACTGAGCAAGCTACAATATCAAATACATCTCCATATCACCTATACAGCATATTGTTTTAAAAATGAACACAATTCAAATTATGTTGCAAAAAGCACAAAAATTGCAGTTCAGTTTATGATCACTGATACTGACTGAACAAAGGGATGCAATGCAAACTAAGTAGGCAGCCACTGAAAACAGCTGTGTATCACTATGCTTCCTGCAATAAAATTTTTCCTATGCACACACAGTTAGTGATCATATTATAACTAATAGTGGTCTTTATATCACAGATTCTGTTCCTGAATCAATTGATTAGATTACACATAATTTACCTCAAGGGAGCACAAACTGTAAAAGCAATGTTTTGTTGTAATTAGCTTCCGCTCCAATGTTCTCGCTGACAGGGAGATGGCTGTCTCACAAAGCAGCTGATTGCATTTTTTAAATATTATCCACTATTATTCATGACTTCATATTAAATCAAGGGCTGTCACCCAATAATTTTTACCCATTGATTCTAAGTTCATTCTGCTGGAGCCACATAGAAGTCATTCTTCTTCTACACTTAGCATGGTATAGAGACTTTTATGTTTCTTCTTTATTTACTTCATCTATCCTGGGCCAACACGATCCTGGTTAATAAATGCCTCCTCAATCAAAATGTAGACAAAGAGGCAGGTCTTACTGTTTGTGGACTTCCCCAGAACAAATTTAAGTGTTAGTCCAAGATAATGACATTGATCTTCCTGTCCTTCAGCCCCTTCCTGCCATCCCAGTCTCATGATGATAAATGCCAAGTCCATATTTACCCTTTGTAGTATTCATTGTGCAATCTTTGCCTAACCCTGACTGCAATTGAAGTCACACCTATAACCAAGGACTTGGATGTCAACAGCAAAATTAGTTGGCTTAGCTCCAAACTCTCACTTGGTCTTATTATTAAGATTCCATGCAGGTTGTTGCTATGGTATTGGCACAAAAACAGGAATATAGACCAGTGGAACAGATGTGAGAATCCTGATATAAAACCATCCTCATATAGCCATCTCATCTTTGACAAAGCAGACAAAAACATACGCTGGGGAAAAGAATCTCTCTTCAATAAATGGTGCTGGGAAAACTGGATAGCCACCTGTAGAAGGCTAAAACAGGACCCACCTTTCACCTCTCACAAAAACCAACTCACGCTGGATAACAGACTTAAACCTAAGATATGAAACTATTAGAACTCTAGAGGAAAAAGTTGGAAACACTCTCCTAGACATCGGCCTGGGCAAAGAGTTTATGAAGAAGTCCCCAAAGGCAATCACAGCAGCAACAAAAATAAATAAATGGGACATGATCAAACTACAAAGCTTCTGCACAGCCAAAGAAATAGTCATGAAAGTAAACAGACAACCTACAGAATGGGAGAAAATTTTTGCATCCTATGCATCCGATAAGGGACTGATAACTAGAATATACTTGGAACTCACGAAAATCAGCAAGAAAAAATCAAATAACCCCATTAAAAAGTGGGGAAAGGACTTGAACAGAAACTTTTCTAAAGAAGACAGAAGAATGGCCAACAAACATATGAAGAAATGCTCAACATCTCTAATCATCAGGGAAATGCAAATCAAAACCACAATGAGATATCACTTAACCCCAGTGAGAATGGCCTTTATCAAAAAATCTCCAAACAATAAATGCTGGCGTGGTTGCGGAGAGAGAGGAACACTCCTACACTGCTGGTGGGACTGCAAACTAGTTCAACCTCTGTGGAAAGCAATATGGAGATACCTTAAAGCGATACAAGTGAATCTACCATTTGATCCAGCAATCCCATTGCTGGGCATCTACCCAAACGATCCAGTGACACTCTACAAAAAAGACACCTGCACTCGAATGTTTATAGCAGCACAATTCATAATTGCAAGGCTGTGGAAACAGCCCAAGTGCCCATCAATCAAAGAATGGATTAATAAAATGTGGTATATGTACACCATGGAGTACTATTCAGCTCTAAGAAACAATGGTGATATAGCACACCTTATATTTTCCTGGTTAGAGCTGGAACCCATACTACTAAGTGAAGTATCCCAAGATTGGAAAAACAAGCACCAGATATATTCTCCAGCAAACTGGTATTAACTGAGTAGCACCTAAGTGGACACATAGGTGCTACAGTAATAGGGTATTGGGCAGGTGGGAGGGGGGAGGGGGGCGGGTATATACATACATAGTGAGTGAGATGTGCACCATCTGGGGGATGGTCATGATGGAGACTCAGACTTTTGGGGGGAGGGGGGGAAATGGGCATTTATTGAAACCTTAAAATCTGTACCCCCATAATATGCCAAAATAAAAAAAATAATTAAAAAAAAAAAAAAAGATTCCAAATCCAACTGCTCTGACAGTGTTGGAAGCTATTGTAGCTTTCCCATGGCTATTTCACAGCTGATGCTCCACTCTGATGTTCTTACCATCTCCATGAAATACATCCTATTCCTGAAGTCAGGAGGCAGTTTCCTTTCCCAGAATGTCTCACAGTCAAATCTAATTATTCTGGCCAACGAGTGAGCAAAGTTTCTTGTTTATTTAACAGCTTTGCTGAGACATAATTGACATACAATATTTAACATGTACAATTTGGTATGTTTCACACACACACATGCATACACACACACAAACACCTGTAGAGTCATCACCACAATCAGGTCAGTGAACATATACACCACACCCCAAATATTTTCTTATTCTCCTCTGAAATTTCCCCTTCCCATCCTTCTCTGTCCTCCTTTCTTACCCAAGTAAAGTGATCTGCTTTGTCCATATAGATTCGTTTGCATTTTTAGAGTTTCAAATAAGTCCAATCATATAGTATGTACTCCTTTTTTTTTCTACTTGTTTCCACTCAGCATAATTATTTGGAAATTCACTTCTAATTTATTTGCTTTTGTTGTTCAATATTATTCCATTAAATACCACAATATTTTTATACATTCGTCTAATAATGGACAGTAGGCTATCTCTAGTTTTTGGTTATTATAAACAAACTGAGCAGAGTTCTTTTGATCTCTCTTGGATTAATAGGCTTGTCAAAGATTATGGTCTTCCAAA
This sequence comes from Microcebus murinus, assembly GCF_040939455.1. NCBI lineage: Eukaryota > Metazoa > Chordata > Mammalia > Primates > Cheirogaleidae > Microcebus > Microcebus murinus. The sequence continues at coordinate 138,266,807 of NC_134104.1, forward strand.
GGTCTCTAAGGTCTTCCAAAGACCAACTGATTCTTGCAGTTTAAAAATCCTCCTTTTCCAAGAACTTAGAACAAGCTCAGCAAGTGTCTGTGCTTGTAAGAAACACCAACTAACACCACATTCAGATATACTAGTTGCATATCTTTTAGACCACTATTGCCTTATGAAAAATTTTCTGGTCTCTGAGGAAAAGTGTATTTATTCTTTCCACAGACTGAGAAAACTACTTATCTTCTATCAGAGAGCTTTGAGTTCAAATCCTGGAGTCTTCACATCATCTTCATTGTTTCTCCTGGAAGCTCTAGTATCCCTCATGAAGGACCCCCAATAATGTACCCTGATGTTCCAGAATTCTTAAAATGAATATTTCCTTAGATTCCTACCCTGATTCTCTCTCTGAAAGTAGAAAAGTATTAGAGAACAAGAAATTCTCCAATCATCTCTATTGTGTCATGTTGCCAACTTGTAATGAATATCCTTTAATAGCTCTTATTCACTTCTGCCACATTTTCTTCTCTTTTCTCTTTTCATCCTCCTTTCTCACACCCAAATTCCACATCAGGCCAAAGTTCCATGTAAAATAAGAAGAAGAGCATTGAAAACTGTCAAGGCCAATGATATGGGCATTTCAATCCCATTTCCTCTTCCAAAATCTAATTCTATTGTGTTGCAACAGTCTTCTAACTTAAATTTGTGGGAATACGGGAAATGTAGAAATCTTTTCTTACAAAGATAAATATATAATAGAGACTGTCATCTCTGGGAACAGTGCCAGGTTATTTGAGAGCAGTTTCTGGGCTATCACGTGTTTGGAACTGTTCTCCATCAGGCAATCCCTGCGCTGTCAGATTACATGAGTGACTGCTATTGATATAACTCGGTCTCGGTTGATGGCACTGAAATCATAGAGCAGAGCTAATGGTTCACCGGAAAACCACTCCTCCGTGTGTTCAGCAAAATTTTCTCCCTTCTTTTTTGACTTTCAGGCAAATTACCTTTCAGCAGCAGTTGGAAAAAGCCCCCATCAAAACCAATTCAATTTCTTAAATTGTGACCGTTTAACTTTATGGGACCGTATTACAGCTATTCATTCATCTTTCGCATTGAAATCATTCAGTTCAACAAAGGGCAGACGATATGTAGAGTTTGCTTGGTATTTTGGCTCCCTCTGAAGACTTCATCCTGAAAGAAATTACCTCAAATCTGGGAAACAAGAATATGTATTCTTTTTTCTTTTTTGTCTGACTCCTTCCACTCAGCATAATAATTTCGAGATTCATCCATACTGTTGCATGTATCACTAATTCATTTGTTTTGGTTGCTGAAAATTATTCCATTATATGCCACAGTGTTTTTATCCATTCATCTAATAATGGATAATGGGCTATTTCCAGATTTTGGTTATTACAAACTGAGCAGAGTTTAGTGAGAGAACGGGGGTTTAGTAGCCTCTGCTTCATCACTGCTTCTTAATCCCCCTCAATTTCATTTGTTCCATTGTAATTAATATGATACCATGAATAAAATAATTAAGCTTTAACAGCCCAAGATATACTTGCAAAGGGCATTACAGAGAAAGACCCAGGGCTATTACATAAGGAGTGTATGGGACTGCGCAAGTGTGACCTCCATTTTAAGTTTAAGAAGACTTCCCTGCACTAAGCTTTTAGATTTCACTAGATCAACGCATCAAATGAATAATGTAGCCAAAGACAAAGAATGAGAATACATGCAGATTAGAGGACAACACTGACCTAAGCTTAATGCTTGAAGATTTATTAGAGATCTGATCAGAACTCTTCAGACTATAAGACACACATCCAGCTCAAGCTAGTTTAGTACGAAAAAGAATTTATTGGCTTTTATAATTAAAGAGTCCAAGTATATGTGGATTGAAGACATGGCTAGAGCCAGCCACCCAAATAATATTGTCATCAACATGCCTCCCTCAATCTCTCAGCTCTATTTTACTTCTGTGCTGACTTTATTCTAAGGTAGGCGTCCCCTTCCTTGTGGCAAAATGGCCACCATCTTGCTCTAAGTGTATGTCAGTATATATCAGAGAGCTTCTCTTTCTAGTATTAAAATTAAAAAGTCTCAGATGTGCCAGTTAGCAATTTATTGCCTCTCAGCCCCAAATCCACCATTATTGCCCTTCTTATGATATTGTTTCTTTGCCAGCTGGAATGATGTTAAGCTTTGTCAGTAGAAGGTACGGGGAGGACCCTGGGGAGAAAGGGACTTCTCTTCCAGGATTCAGCATTCTTGGCTTTTTCTTACTCCCATGCTGGGCTGGCATGCAAGACATCTAGCAGTGCTCACCCCCTCAGGCGGCTTCCCAGCATTGAGGTCTATGGAATGAACGCCTGTGGGAAGCTTCTAGGCAAGTTCCAGGAACCCAGCAAGATTCCCAAAGTGAATTCCACAGAAAAAACAGCTCATTTACTATCAGCTTCCTGGCAAAAGCTTCCTAGTGTTCCTGGTGGACTCAACAGCAACTCCACCGCAACCCCACTCCACTCCAGCTTGATAACCAGCAAGTTCAGCCGCATTTCCTGAAGATATCTTCCTAGTGAATTTCCTTGGCACCCTAACAGGTGGTTCTCCACCTGCTGGCCACATGCCACCAACTTTCAACAACATCTCCATCGTCTAATGGCTACAGTTATATTTTCTCCAATAGAGTGAATCTTGGCCTTGGGAAGAATTTCCCACCTTCCAAGTTTGTTCCCTCATTGCATACTCTTCCTCAGCCCCAGAGTATTCTTTAGATTTTCCCTCTATCTTTTCTTAGCAATTTCCTTATAAATCATTAGTAATTCTTTATAGTAAATATTCCTGTTCAAATTATCATGTGTTTATTTCCTGATTGGACTCTGAGCGATATACCAGAGATGGTACTAATTTATTTAGATTGATGAGACTTGGCCACGGGTGTACTAAACTAAAATTTGTAACCAGAAAAACACAGTAAGCTCACTGGCCCAGCATGGATCTTTTGTCCACCCCTAGAACCATGAGGTACATATGGCCTGAGAAAGGAGAGGGGCAGTTTCCCAAAATTAAATTGTGAGGAATTGATTTTAGGGAGGCACAAACAGCATAGTTCATCTGAAAGAACACACGCTTAAGCAGAGAGAGAAATAGAGGGAGGGAGAGAGAGAGAGACCTAATGGGAGTCCAGAAGCACAGAGCAGATATTTCAACAAATAAGAACACAGTTGATAAGAGTAATGTAGGCTTCACAGGGAAGAATCTAGATCAGATAAAATTTTTTCTTTAACCCCCAGAATTGAGTTTCCCAACAGTTTCTTAGTGAAGACAAATTAAAGACACGGCCAAAATCACATATAATCTTGCTTAAAAAATAAATAGAATGTATTGACTTACCTAACTAAAAGTTCAGAATTAGGATAGAATTTAAGCAATACTTGATCTCTCGGTTCAATAGTCACATCAAAGATACATTTCTTGTCCTTCTTTTTTTTTTTTTCTTTCTTTTTGCTCTGCTTTTCACAGTGTTGGCTTCATCCTAAGCTTGGCTTCCTCTTATTTCCCAAATGCTGCCAGCAGCTCCTGGGTCATCACGATTCCTTGTCCAGAAATGAAAAAAGAGCATCTCTGACCCAGATTTCCCTGGAAAGGTCCTGACTTTTTTTTTTTTTTTTTTTTACTACCTTCATTCACATTTTCACCCCTGAATGATTGACTGAGTCCAGGGGCAAGGAAAATATGAACTCCCTTAGCCTATATTACACCTTCCATTCTTAAAATCAAGAGCAGCACAATCTGAGATGACGGGAAAGTATAGCATGCAAGCTAGGAAGGCAACCAGCAGATATACCTCACTGCACTGTCATGCCATCACAAACAAACTTGTAACAAAAACCATTACACTTCATTGTATTTGTTTTTACACACCTAACTCCTTTACTAGACTCCAGGTAGATTTGAAATACCCCGAATAAACAGTAGAAGCTTAATGAAAGTTTGAACAAATGAATGGTCTTAATACATTATGCTTTCCAAAAGGGTTTGAACTTTATTCTGTAGACAATAGGCACTCAGAGGGTTTTGATAAGCAAAATCATAATCTAAGATATTTTAAAAACCAGTAATATTGAATAAATGGACTAATCTGTGCCAAACACAGTGGGAAGAAAAACAAGAGATTTTTGAAGTTTCCAGAGGTGGAATAAATAGGCCTTAATGATTAATGAAACACGGGCCTGAAGCAGAAGGAGGAGTTAAAGACAAAGTTCTCATTTGGGTGACCAGGTGAATCGACCAAGGAAAGAAATAGAAAACAAGGAACATGTCTGTAGGAGCAAATAAAGAGCTCAATACTTGTTTGTAAATACTTTAAGAGGAAGAGCTATTTATGTATAAATAGCCCAAATATTTTCTCAGCTTCTCACAAATAAGACAGGTAAATTATTTGTTAATAATTATTAGCTCTGTTATATAATGCCAAGAACTGATGACTCCAATGCAACTAGCCTATATCATGACTTCTCCCATTTATCATTGGCTTAGTGGGTGTCTTATTTTGATATCCATGTGGCCTACTACATTTCCTGAGACAGCTGTCTCCATCAGTGACAGAATGTGCACTGAGGGACGATGGCCAGATCCACTGAAGCAGACCGTGAGGAATAGCTAAGGACTGGGAGTAGGAAGAAGGGTTTTGTTTTCTTGCTGTTATGATTTTCATATCTGAGCAGGGCTGAGCTAAAATCCCTGACCACACTCCTTCAGAAAGGACCTTTGCCACTGGCTTCCTGCCAACGGATAATGATAGCACAGGGTACCAAATGTGCTGTCTAGTGGCTAGCTTCTCACCCCCCCCTGTCTCCACTGATCTCAAAAGGAGTGAGTTACAGGAGTCAGAATAGAGCTGGTCTTCAGAGCAGAGGGTTTGCCTCAGGACAGAGCTGGGCTTGAATTAGACGTCTACCATTTATTTGCTGTGATAGCTGGAGTAAATCTTTTATCCTCTTTATGCCTCTGTTACCTTATCTCTAAAAAGAGGATAATAGCTGTTACTCAACTCACCGTTGTTATAAGACTTAAGTAATTTATGAAAAGCACTTAGTGAAGTGCCTAGACAAGAATAAACATAATAAATGGGTGCTGATATCTCTACTAATATTACAACGGTGAGATGTAGTTTATAACTCAATCACACCCCACTCCCTGAATAGATATACAAGGAATTTATTGTGAAGGCCATTTGCCTATCTCTTCATTATGCTTCACCCAGGAACTAGCATGAAATATGGCACAGTGGAAACAGATGAGGATTTGAAGGCCTACAGACTTAGGTTAAAACATGTTTTCCATAATTTTCTGGCCCATCTAAAAACTGATGATAAATATTTATTCCATCAGGGTTGTAGTTAATATTCAATAAGAAAACTTCCAGTAGAATGAGCTCTATGAGGTTAGGGATTTTATGTTTTTTTTCTTGGCATAGCCCACAAATTTTACCTAATGTCTAGCATGAAATTAGTATTCAATGAATATTTATTAAATGATATTGAAGTAATTTGCACTCTGCCTGGACCATAGTAGATTTCCATTAAATCTCATTCCCTTCATTTGTTACTCCTCTTTCATTAGCTAATTGACAACTCCAAAGACCATGGTAAGGAAACAGAATTGTTAGAGATGTTAGGCTTCAGTTCTTTAATAATGAAGCTCTAGCTGATCTATGAACCAATTCTACCCTTCAGATGATCTTTGTTCCACACAGCTCTGTTAAGGAGTTTGAATAAGTTGCTAGCATTTGAGATAATAGAAGACTTAACTTCAATATCTGACTTCCAGCTTCTCCAGAAGACTTGGAAGATCTAGCAATGCATGGTTATATTCTCAACAGGCAACAAAGAGCAGAGGATCTCCCCCTTTAGACATGGCATGTGGTTGCAATTTACATGATTCCTGCCATTCCCTATTGTATCTCTGACACCATAGCTGATTTGCTATTACCAGTTTTGCTCTACTGGTTTTCTTACAACCAAAGTCACTCTTATTTCTATTACCTCCCTGACTTCTGAAAGTATTTGAGTCTGTCAACCCTGTTCTATGGTTTTAAAAGAGTCAGTAAGAAACAGGTGGACCAATGGATCATGTTAAGCCTATGATGGGAGCGGAGATTTAAATGCCAGGTAAGGATCAGGTGGATACTACAGGTAATAGTCCTTTCTCTTGCTCAGATGCTCAGCTGTAAAGATATTCCAAAGTGTGATTTATATTTTATAATAAACACTTCCCCAATCTATGATTATCAATAATGTTGTAAATATCACCACTGATACCATACAAACTGTGACATGTTTGGGATCTTTCATGAATGTTTTTATAGCAGAGACATATCTAGAAGCATCAACTGTGCTTATGCTTTGGAACTGAATCTTAAATGATTTCATGGATCAGTGGCATCTGAAGCAGCAGCCAGTTACAGAGAAGGTAACAGAGAGCATTTGCCGCTCTAATGACGATAGCTGTTAAAATGCCTCAGTCATGGTGTGCTTTTGTTTATGTAAATTAGTGAGTCGTTGCCTCAATATTTTTAGGATTTATTGTCCCAGGAAATGACGATGGGAAACAAACAAACAAACAAAAAACCCATAATCCTCTGCAACTAACTTTAAAACATCTGAGTTTGTGGGTGTGGCATAAACAAAAGCTACCAAAAACCTAAACAGAGAGGGATAGGATGGGAAGGGAGGAAAGAAGAGAAAAACTCAAGGAGACAAATTTCAACCTCTCTTTTCTGGAGTCATAAAAGAAGACTGCAAAGGGAGAGGAAAAAATACAAAAGAGGAGGATGAGGACAGAAAGAAAAACAAGGAGGAAGGGGAGAAAATAATTAGCTAATAGAATTGATAAGACTTTCATCTCTTCTCTTCTCCCATTTGGAGACTACATGAAAGTTAAAAAAAAAAAAAAGAAAGAAAGAAAGAATAAATAAAGAATTCAAGACCATAGAGAGTTAGCAAGGATCTCTTATTTGAAGGAATATATTGGCCCATATCAGCCTAGGAAACTCTGGAAACTTTCAGTCTGAAGGACTTGTTCTTGACTTAGTGAAAGCTAGCAGTAGATAAAATTCATCTTTATTTTTGATTTCTCTCCTTCCCCACATGCCAGGATATAAAGCTTCTTTCCTCAGGACTCAATAAAGTCTTAAATAGGCCCACAGAGTTATGTCATATTTTATTAACAAACAAATAAAAAGGATTGGGGGATATTTCACGAAACCTGATTATAACCACAGATCCAAGCTTCTTTCTCCTGTACCATAAATAAAGTGGATATTTTGATGTCCATCTGATTAATCTATTTATCTATTCCTTATTTTTGAACTTAGAAAGGCAAGAGGTGAATGTTATTTATTGTTTCATAAAACTCCCAATTAGTGAATCAACCAGGAACCTTGATAGATAGTTAATTGTAAACACTGATATTCACAGACTGAAATAGTCCATGGAATCCATGGAGACAGGAGAAAGTTATTGGTTCAATCAGAGCAGGAAGATTAGACTTTAAGCTTCACTGTTTCATAAACTGAAGCCTCTATGGTTTTTTATCTTGATAATTTGCAGCAGTTTCTACAGTGATTATGCAGCTGTTTTTTAACAGGCATGGGCTGTGGAGGCCTCTGCAAATTACTTTGTTTTTATGAGCACAGATTGGTAATTTATAAGAAACAGAATGCATTTCTTACAGTTACGGAGGCCAAGATCAAGATGCCAGCATCTGGTGAGTACCTTCTTGCCACATCCATGCATGGCAGAATGAAAAAGGGTAAGAAGGAAATTAGCTATCCTCCTGAAGTCCTTTTATAGAGGCACCTAATCCTATTCACAAGAGAGGAGCCCACCTGGCCTAATCACCTCTTCAAGGCCCCACCTCTTAATATTACCATATTGGCAACACCTGCATTTTGGAAGGGACATATTCAAACCATAGCATCAGAACATCTGTTTACAGATCTTTGAGTAGGTAAAGTAGTTTCATTCTATTTGAGTTGGTTCACAGCCAGAGCTATAAACCAGATTATTTATCTTTAGAATTGTTATGCCAGGATTGGCTGCCCCAAATTCCTCTTTACCTTGTTTTCAGTTACATTTAGAACATTGAAGAGATTGGGAGACTATGTATTTTTTCCCCAAGTTCTTAAAGTTGCATACCATTGCATGGTTTCATGTTAGCTTGTTGAATTTTTGGAGACCCAGGTTGTGGCGTCAAACAGAGAGAGATGGGAATGTTATGAATGAACCAGTGTAAGGAATGGCCTGTAATCTATTGAAAACATAACTTTCATTTGCACTGAGGTGGGGGGGAATTTTAAATACATATCACAAATATAATGAGCTAAAATGCCTTAAAGAATGTTTTACTCTTTGGAAACAAATAGGAGCATATGCATGACAAGAAAAATATCAGGATAATTTAAGAATCAGAGTACATTAGCCCAAGAAATAGTTCTATTCAGAGAAGAGCTCTACTCTGAGAAAGTTTTATTTTGAGTGGAGACTGAAAAATTATCAAGCCATGGAGAAAGAGAGAGAGAGAGAGAGAGAGAGAGAGAGAGAGAGAGAGAGAGAGAGAGATCTACTTAGAGAAAACTTGAGAGCTTAGAATTCAAACTAGTCTGCAGGAGAAGAAAAAATGAGATATACTAGAAAGTGTCCTAAAGATGGAACCATACGGAAAGGAAATATTTTTATTTAATCAGAGAGAGTGACTTGGGTTGCAAGGATATCTTCAAAGGAAGAGAGGCAAGGTATCAGAGAATAAATAAAATGACTTCTGCGCAAAGATTTGAGACCCAAGAAAGTATAGTCATGTACAGCATAACGTTTTGGTCAACTGTGGACCACATATATGACAGTGGTCCCATAAGATTATTAATATAATGGAGTTGCCCTATACAGGTGTACCATTTTTTTCTTTTATACTGCATTGTTACTGTATATTTTCTATGTTTAGATATGCAAATTCTTACCATTGTGTTACAGTTGCCTACAGTATTCAGTACAGTAACATGCTGTGCAGGTTTGCAGCCTAGTCACAACTGGCCACACTGTATAGTCTAGGTGTTTAGTAGGCTATGCCTTCCAGGTTTGTGTAAATACACTCTATGATGTTTATGCAAGGACAGAATTGCCTAACAACACATTTCTCAGAATGTATCCTCATGATTAAGCAATGCATGACTATACCGAGAGTCATTCTTTTAAAGCTACAGAGAAAACATCTACTCTCTAAGCCAGTGGGAAATTGTGCCCATGAAAACCAGATCAGAAGAACAAAGGAACTGCAGGAAATGTGGACAGGTCTGTAAAGATCAACAAAGATTACACCAAGTATAAGTAGTAAGTTTTAATATAGCATAGTTACTTTAAGTGGGTTCATAGGCATTGACTGATGCCTGAGGAAAATTCATGGGAAATTTATGGAGAGAGAACTTCTAGGCAATAAGGTGACCAAATAATGTAACATCCACACAGGGACACTTTTGAGACTGAAAGGGAGAATTATTAATAATATATTAGTATCCTAGGGCTGCCATAACAAATTACTACAAACTTGCTGACTTAAAACAACAGAAATGTATTCTTTTATGGTTCTGGAAGCTGGAAGTCTGAAAGCAAAATGTCAGTAGGTCCATGCCACCACTCTAGGATCTAGAGAAGAATCCATCCTCTTCTTCTTGCTTTCTGGTGGCTCCAGCAATCCTTATTGTTCCTTGGCTTATAATTGCATCACTCCAATTTCTGCCTTCCTTTTCACATGGACTTCCTCTGTGCCTCTGGGTCTTCTTCCTTTCTGTCTCTTATAAAGACACCCATCATTGGCTTTAGGGCCTAGTTTGGCCTTACACAGGTTGACCTCATCTTGAGTTCCTATCCTTATATTATATCTGCAAATACTCTTATTCCAAATAAGATCATATTCTGAGGTTCCCAGTGGACACATCTCTTTTCTGGAGAGCCAGTATTTATTACAAATAATTTCATCAGGATAATAAGACTGTCCTGAGCAAACCAGAGGTATATCATCAACCTAAACAGAAGGCATAAGAAAGATGAGAACTATTAAAGAAAGCAAGACAGAACAATGATAGCCCAGACCCATTTTGGAGGCTATTTGAATGCAGATTTCTTCTGGGTGAGATTTCCTTTCTCCTTTGATTCAGATTCTGGTTACAGAGTTGTGGTTAGTTTGTGAAAATTCAGTAAACTATATGTACACACAGTTTTCTGAATCTGAAACTCTTCTTTACTTTTACTCTTTTGTTTAAAAAGCTCACACATTTGTTTTTCCAACATACTCTTCTAGATTATTTTTCTTACTCATTGAGGTGAAGGAAGATTTTCTTGAACAATGGGAGCATTTGGCCGAGCAAATCTCAATGTCTTTAAATCTCTAGCAATAGTTGGTACCACATGGAGAAATGTTGGAGAAAAAAGCATCAGTTCTGGGAAACCATTTTGTTCAGCAGACCCAAACTCTTCTTCAGTGGAATGTCTCAAAGGTTTTTGGAAATCTCATTGTGGTTATAGATGTAAGAATCTTACCAAATATAAAGCTAATGTTGTACCATCATCAGTCTGATTCATGTGTCTATTTCTCAAATGCTCTGAACTTGGAAGGGATAGAGAGGAGCATTATTAACTGGAAAGGAAGATGAGAAACACATCAGAGATGATCTTAATTACAAACTATAAGGAGTGAGACATCTGTGAGAGGGTATATAAGACTATTTGAGGGCAGAAGAAGATACCATTGTTGTAAAGTAGGCTTTCCCCTTCAAATCCCTGGTTCTAGGTAGAACAATCTATACCTTAGATTTTCATGCCTAAGGCATAGATGATGGGAACATAGGCAATTCAATACTTATCCTGGGCCCATAGGTTCAGAGGCAGGTGGCTATGCTAAATTTCACAACAGAAGAGCCTATGTTGAGTTTGAGACTTTGATTCTGAGACATCATAAAATAAATAGCTTCAATTCCTCAAAAAATACTTTGAGATTTTTTTCCAGTCTTCCGCTCATTTAGTTATATTATATTATTCACTTCCAAGTTGAGGTACTTTTTCTAAAAACTATTGGAAACTAATAGAGGAATAAGCATTATTACCAATTTAAATAAATAAATGTCATTGCTATTCTCTTCTGATGTATAATTTTGTTATGTCATTTTAGTGAATATAAATGAGAGTTGTCACATTTTTTATTTGAGATCTGATTTCTCTAACCCTTCTCTACCCAATCCCCTCTCTCCCATTCTTCCAAATAAAGAAGCGCTTCCACCATTAAGTCTCCTATCCACCTTGAATATCACATTATGACTTTGTACTTGCTGGTGTCTCAGCTTGGGGCACTCTTGACCCAAATCTTCACATTGCTGATTCTTCTATAGCATTCCATTATCCTGTTTAATTTTCTTGACGTTATATGACATTTTCTTATTTCAATATTTGTTCACTTATTTATGGTAGAGAAACTGCATGAGAGAAGGAACACCAATATATACCCAGTCCAAAAGAGTGCCTGGTAAATATATTTCCTAGGGCCTACAAAAGAAAATCTTTTTTTAAAGCCTTTTTCCAGTACAAGATTATGGCTTGATGGCTAAAGAAGAAAGGAAGTCCAGTGCTTTTCTGGCTATAAAGTAGCTTATGAGGTAGTTGGGAAAGACAAGACTCAAGAACAAAATTACTAAGATTACAAAGCCAAAATTACAAATACCTAAAAAGGCAAGAATATGTGCTGATGAAGAAATCCATCTATAAACATTTCAGGACGAACATGAGAAACTCCCATTTTTATGGAAGGTCACAGGACTGGGGAACATTTACTTTGAATTAATAATCCTGGAATTTCAGACACAAATGCAATATAATTTGAGTTATTGGGCCAGAGAGAAGCGAGTGTATGGAGAGGAATTCTCTTAAGAAAAAGAATTTACTGCTGGGATTGCTCTTGTGATAGAAACTGTTGTGCATGTTTGCAAATCAGGAAATGAATGATGATTCAGTTTTTCCAAACCTTCCTCACAAGGGGCTCTTATATGAAGACTTCTTAGTGTTACTTTTAATAAGTGGTTATACAATAATAACGGTAATAATAAAAATGATGAGTAATTACAACAGCAGCTGTTCAATTTCTAACAGTATTTTGAAAGAGTAAAATTGGGTGGAGTTTTTTTTTTTTTTTTAACCTACTACAGATGAAATTGTTCTCATCTCAGTTGAGAAATCACTTCAGTGTAAATATCATCAACTGCTCTGTCTGTTTGGCAGATAAATTCTACAATACCCTTCATAACCTGGCAGAAAGATATCTATGAATGGCTCACACACAGTTGGACTTTTTAACATGTCTAGATTTGGGAAACATCTAGAGATGTTCCTTCAGGTGCTCAAGAATGCACTGACTGAAGAGACAGCACACTTTCTGTGGGCAAGATGCTGAAATGATGGGCTTTTGTGGTATGGTTTGGACAAGTTGCTTGCCATGGAATGTATGGTTCAGACAAATCATTCATTATAACTTGCAACACCAGTTCACCCTTAAACTCTTCCTTAACCAGACTTGTTTGTCCAGATTGGTGGGAAAACAGTCATTCGGGACTAGACCTCCCTGGTCTCAAATAAATTACATTGAATGTCACAGTATCAGTCTCTCCATGTGTAGAATGAGGAAAATAGTGCCATGATGGTTATACCACATATAAATATCCAGGTGCATAGCTGATGTTCAATAAATGTTAACCATTGTCATAAACTTCTAATGGGAAAAGTGCAAGGATGAAATCATAGTTCTTTTCTTTTATCCATTTTCCTTGGGTGGACATTCATATTTTCTATGTCTAATAAATCGCTAGAAAACCCTATTTTTAAAAAATGACACATTTTTTTTAAATCACTGATTATGAAGACTGAATTAATTTCCTGGCTTTCTATTCTTCTCTCTTCATTGACCTAGAAATGAGGTACCTTGGCTTTCAGCCCCAGTGGATCCCCAAATCTCACTCCCAAAGAAAACCAAGGGCAAAGTCATGAAATGCACAACCAAGAAGGTTAGGAAATCCTCCATTCAGAATTCTTTTATTTCTTGCTAATTATTCAAATGAAAGCATGCATTAAATATTCATGTTCACATCTTAGAACTGATTATTTAAAAACTAGTTTCTTTTGCTTCAGTGTTTAAGCTACTTCAGATTTCTAGCTGAAGGTTTACCCAAGAAATACAAATAGGTGGCAAATAGATTGGTCAATTATGTTACATACTAGCAATGCATATGAAGAATGTGGAGGGAAGACTTCCTCAAACTAGACTCAGAATTGTGAAAGGTTTAATACAGTGAGACTAAGTTCACACTTTATTGCACCTTCCTCTATCTTAATATCAAATACACCCTACATGCCATGCATTATTTCACTTAATACTAATAATTGCACTGTGATGGAGTTATTATCAGTGCTATCTTACAGATGAATGACTGATCCACAGAAGACTGATATGCACATCATCTAATAAGTGGCAGATCCCATATCTCAACTCATGTCAAGAGAAAACATGCACATCTACTAAGAACCAGGGGCTTTACATATTATAGTCATTCCTCAAGGCAACCACACAAGAAAGGTGACATTTTCTTAGATTTCAGAGAGGCTAAGACATTTGCCTTCAATACATATCTATTCTCTAGAAGTATTTAGGTAAAAGGTGCATTCAATGAAGGGATACTGGGTTATCTCAAACCTAATCAAAGAAAGAGTGAAAAAGGTGGACATGTCAAAGGCAGAAATGGAGTTGAGCCCCTGGAAGAGTTGAATATAGGAACTTAAATGTTGCCAAGACTCTCTCTGGCTCATTTCTGCTTCTTCTATGATGGTTTCATTTTCTCTCAGTGAAGACAGCCTTGCTCCAGGTAGAGGGTTACCTTAGCCTCCTGTGCCTCAGCGTCACCACTGCAAATGAGAAGCTTTTCGTTCCTAGGTCCTATTTGAAAAAATGTGGGTAAATGACCTCTTTGCTCAATTTGGCATAGGTGCCCACTACTAGACAAATGAATTGTAATCAGTGGGCCAGGACCATCTGAGAACGTGGAGACTAACTCTGTGACTACATCGTTGGAATGGGCAAAGGAAGGGGTGCCCAGTTTTGATGAAAAGTGGAGAATGCTAAGGGGACAATGCAACAAATGTCCATTTCAAGACTACAGCTTATTAATCAGACCTTGTTCCTATGGCCTATCAGCCTCTTAAATCACTGCTCCCATATTTATCAAAGGTGTTTGAGGCCTGTTACTTAAAGAGAGTAAAGGTGGAGGAGGAGAGGGAGGAGACAGCAGGGAGTTGAGTCACGTTACAGGCACTAAGTCATCTATGTCCTTACAACAATTCCTTTTATGAAAGAGGAAACTGAGGCTCGGAGAAGTTAAGTAACTTATTCAGAATCAAGAGCTAGTGAGTGACAGAAGCAGGACGCAAACCCAAGCTGACTGTCTCCAGAGCCCACATCTGTAACTGTTTCCGAGAAAGGAGAGCAGGAAATCACGGGATAGAACAGGGCAGAGAAGCTGCTTTTCAAGGCCATGCTGAGGCTGGCATGCAATGGTTGGGCAACAGGGGTTGTAGAGGCTCTGCTCTTGGTCAGCTGTGTGATTTTGCACAACTACTTGACCTCCCTTAGACTGTGTCCTCATTATCAGAACAGACCACACAAGCTCAAGCATTCCTAGAGTTTGTGATACCATACAGTTAACTGCATCCCAAAGCCCAGGGGGGTGGCTTTCCTAGAACAGAGTCCTTCTAGGTAGATCAGAACCTTTGCTCTAAGATTCTTACCAGGCTTGTCTCCTCAGCCACATGTGGCACCCACTGGGAGTGGTTAGAGAATTCATTTTTTATGAATGTGTGTGGCCAGTTATTCAGCCCCACTGTGATACAATCGTGAATCATGGTTCCTGGACCTCAACAAAGCAAATATGATGAGGCAGGCAAAATCTCTTAGAGCGCACATCCCAGAGAGACTACAAATGAACCATTGCATTTTTTTTTTTCAAATCATGAGAATATTCAGATTCTTTCATCCTTTTCCATGACACACACACTCATCCAGCCCCTCCTAACTCATACACACCCCAGGACAGGTCCTTGTGTCCCTACCTAAACCCTTACCTCAAGACGACAAGCTTTGACTCAGATCTCCCTTCTAGCAGGAAGGTGAGGGCATGGGCTGGCTGCGGAAAGATCATTTTAATGAATCGTCTGCCGAATAATGAATTTCTGAAGCTAATTAACTGACTTCACTTCGTTGAAAGATGCCGCTAAGAATTCTTTTTCTTTCAGAAAGGGCTGAAGGAATTGAATGGGAAAGCCCTCCCCTAACGGTGGGCCCCCTGCCTCCTGTGTCACTAGGAAGTCACAGCAAACGCTCTAAAGGTGCAGAATATATTTTTCCAACTGCTTTTTAGCTTTTTAATTACAAGCATCTAAAAACCTTGATTTGACTTTTCAATAACTTACGGTGAAAGCCCATGGCCAGCGCGAGCAAAGCAATTTCCACCATGCCTGTGGGACGGAACGGATCGTGAAGGCGCAGTGGAATAGGAAAGTGATTTTTTCTTTCTTCTCCAGTGTTCTATTTTGTCACTCATTTTTATTTCCCATTTTTAAATGCTAGCTAGTGAGCATCGAATTCTGGGTGCAGGGATTGTTTTCTGATTTCCGAGCCCTACAAGGCCAAATTCAAATAGGAACGGGGACTTATTTCAGTTAAGCTCTGGAGAGCATGGAAATGCAAGGGATTTTTGTTTTCCTCATTGCATGTGTATTATTCATCACTCTCTGCTATTTCAATGAATTTTAAGGACAAGGCAATGTGTTGCTTCTGTCTTTCACCATTATTCAAATGCCATCCGGGGGCTTTAATTTTGTTTCTTTTCTGATTTTCTCTGTGTAGCGTTTGTTTTTGCTGCTGTTGTTTTTTTGTTTGTTTTTCTAATTTAATCTTCCTTCACTTGATTTTATTCCTAAACAATCACTCAATTACTCAAGTTCGTATTCATCTAAAAATAACTCACAACCCCTCAACAACTGCTTGGTCTGCTGACAGTTTACCTCAAGATGCAGCACATATAATGAACTTGCACTTCTGAAGTCCAGAAGACTGATAGCTAGTAATGGAATGCACCATCTGCAGGGAGAGAAAAGCTGCTGGTTTTGTCCCCAGTTTTTCTCACTAGGAGTTGTCCTAATTGTCTGTGTTGGGGCTCTCTAGAGGACAATTCAAAATTTTGACGATTTTTTAAGCCCTCAATGGGGCTTTGCACTCAACCCAGCCCAGATTAAGCCACAAAGAGCCTCAATCTCCAGCAGCTGTGGGGTTCCCCCTGCTCTTGCACCAAGAGGGTGTGAGTGCAATCAGCCAGCTGTGCTATCTCAGACCTGGGTGGGTCTGAGAACAAAAGCTGTGCTGCACAGGGCTACACCCTGCACATGCCACAAACCCAAACTTTTCCCAAAGCATGGCCATTGCACACTTTTATTCTCAGGAGAAGATGATATAAGCCAAAGATGACATGCACATCACCCAAGAAGACATAAAGGCCATATCAAGGGTGGGGGTGCTCATCAGAGCAACTGTCACAGAGGGTAACAGAGGACACGCCTGATAATGTCATCTGAAAGGAGAAATGTTATTCCTATACTTCCTATTCTTACCATGGTCCACTCAAGGGCACCCAGATGAGTATCTACCTGATATAATGCCAAAAGCCTGAGAAGATGCCTCATGCAAAATTGGAAAAGAAAGACAAGGAGGAGGAGGAGGGAAAGAAGAGGGTGCAATCCCACCCACCCAGGTGATCATTTAAGACCTCTAAAATTTCACTAGTAAGAATGCTTTTCTTCTGATCCTTTGCTTCCTTGGAGAGGTGGGCCTAGGGCCTGTCGTAAAAGTTTAGTGACTGATCTACTTAGTTGAAAGCAATGATAGTGTCTCCTGGGCTTCTGCAGAGAGCAGGGACGGGACTGCTGTGAGGCAAGCCAGGTGCCCAGGGAGTAAAATTGAAGGAGGCACTCGCTTTCAGGTGCTGACCCAGCAAGAGAAAATGAAAACAACTGAAACAGGAGTACCCCAAAACAGTGCTTTTGAAAAAATCAGCTGGGACACCAAGAAGGAAAGGAAAAATGAGAAAAAGGAAGTGATTTGCCCAATAAATGTAGCAAACTGAAAGGATAGATGGTGTAAAACACAGATCTCTTGACTTCCAGTCTGGAAGCCTTTGCTTTGCTTGTTTTGGTACTCTCTTTTGGATTTATGATGTTTGTTTTATGCTGGTTATTGCAGTAATGTTTTATTATCTCTGCTTTTTTTCTCTCTCTTTTATTTTGACATAGTTGAAATAGCTATGGCTTTGGGTAAGACAAGATCAAATTTCAGTTTTACCACTCACAAATTTATGTGACTTTGAAGAAATGATTTACCATCCCTGAGTCACAGTTCCTCATCTGCTAAATGGGGATGTTGCTAGAATTAAGTGAGATAAATTATATAGGTTTACTCAGGCACTCATTCAGCAAAGTGTATTAAGCATCTATCTATGCCAGCTTCTGTGCCAAAGGCTGCAGATAGAATATTGTGCAAAACAAGTATGGCCCTAGTTTTTAGTCTAGTGAAGAAACATAAATAAACAAGAGTTTTTGATTAGAATAAACATTAATTAACACTTTCACAAATATTGGTTTTAAAGAAATGAGCTAGATGCATTTGTAGGTTTACTCTTTCTTAGCATGGGGTGCTAGAATTAGTGGGTACAAGAAATTATTTCTCTTTTATGCATAGGTTTAATTTTTTTTTCTCAGTGGATTAACTCAGCTTTAAACCCCACCAGGCAGACATTAGAGTTTATTGAATGGATAATACACATTGATAAATTCCCTTACACAAAAGACTACAGTGAGTCATGCTTTCAAAAGTGCCTGAAGATGGATTTATGCCCCATGACAGTCACAATGGTTCATTTGGAGCAGTTACACAATCTGTTGGGTAGATAATGCAAGTTGTATAAATCACATCAATGTTGTGTTTACACAACAGACTCTAACTATTCCAAAGGAGCCCAAACAATCTGATAGAAGAACATTTTATAATAATGTAAATACAGTGCAAGTTTAAGTTAATCAAATGAAGTAGCACCAACAGAGGACAGGTCTGTCAGGGAGGTCCGAAGGAGATAAAATAAATGAAATATATGCCTTTGGTAAAAGTCTCTATTAATTAAGTCTCCTGGCTTGCAAATAACCAGTCAATTTAAATTCCTCTAACAAAAAAAAGGGGGGAGAGATGGCAACAAAGGGTCAGATAATCTTTAAAAATACATAGGGGTGCTTCACAGAAAAGGAAAGTCAGAATGTAGCTAGATTTTAAAGAGGAACTGGGGTTAGGAAAGGGAATTCTGTGAAAGCCCAAAAAGTTTCCTTTTCTGTCTTTCTTCCCCTCAAAATTTCATTCTACATTCTGTCTGTAAATTGTCCTTCTCTGCTTCTTTATCTGTGTGGCCTCATAGCTTCTGACTTTCCCTGTTATTGTTTCAGCCACAGGTAGGGTCAGATACCGTGTCTCTAGGTCTTATTGATAGGTCCAATTTCCTAGGAGGGGGATTCTTACTGGGCGGCTTTGTGTGGCATGTCTCCCTCCCCTGCCTACTGCCCAATAAGTTGTGGGAAAGGGATTAGGACATTTAGGATAATCGTGGCTGTCTGGGGCCCATGGATGTATGTAAGGAAGTAGATCTCAGAGATGAGAATGGCTTATGGCCTGAAGCAAAAGACAGAACAAGTGTCTACTCGAAATGCTGTAACCTTGATAGAACTCAAAGGCGGAGGAACACACTTGGGAGTAGACACAGGAGATAACAAAGCTGCTATGGAGATATCCCATTCCTTTCCACATTTGAGAGAGAGGAAGGCTAACAGATCTGCTGAGATGTTTTCTGTTGTATGATTGCTCAATTTACCTTATAATTTTTTCATTCTAATGAAGCACTCATGTCTTGGCAGAATGCACTGCGCAACTAACAAATAATAAACTCAAGAAACAAAAATTCTAAACGAGAGAAAGACAAGTTTCTGGTGTTTCTCTTTCTGGTCCACATACATAAAAGCAGCTCAATAAGTGTTTCCAAATTTCCATGCTTTAATTTTTCAGGTCCAGAGCTGAAACCTGTGAATATATCAGTACTAGGCTTTTTATAAATATCATAGGACTAATATGGGGTCATCATTACAAATTTAAGTTCATCATTTATAAAACAAACACATCAGTATAACCCAAAGTGCCTCGGGACATGTGACTCAGGCTAGTTCCTGATTTGCCAAGAATTATTGCAGATAATATTCAAAATAACAGTGTTGAGATAATTCTTTGAGTTTATAGCACATATACTTGCTACCATCCTCTGACCCTGATGGTGGCCCTCATTGTTGGGTTGTCCAGAACCATTACTTTTCCTTTTCTTGTCTCTCACCTTCATTCTCACTTTCATTTCCAGTGGTTCTCACAACCAGAGATAAAATCTCATTTATCAGCTGACTAGTTAAGCTTGGACATGACACATTATTTGCTTATCAAATGGTCCGATATACATGTAAGTAGACTAGGAGGCATTTGTGGAGTGTTTAAGATTCTCCTTGTCTACACTACTTCCTGCCCTACCATCATGAACCTAATTCAGTATCAGAAATGCCAATTCGAGCTGTCACTATATATATTTTTTTAAGTTTTTTTTTATTTTGTAGAAAATAAAAGAAAGTTTAAGAAAGAAAAAAAAAAAACCACTGGAATTTCACTAATCAGAGATGATCAAGGTTAACATTTTGGTTTATTTAATTCCACCAATCAAAGATAATCAGATTAACAGTTTGGTTTATTTCATTTCAGTTATATTTATTGAAAAACTTATTTTATTTGGGCCCATATTGTATCTGAAATACCATACATTCCTTTTATTCAAGTGTTATTATGGTAGCTTATATACAACAGAAACCTAATTATCACAGTTTTGGAAGCTGGGAAGTCCAAGATCAAAATGTCACCAAATTCAGTGTCTGGTGAGGGCCTGATATTTGGTTCATAGATGGTGTCTTCTTACAGCGTCTTTACATGGTAGAAGGGAAAAGAGATCTCTCTGGGGTGTGGATGGAAAAATCCAAACTCGGAAATATTTGAAAGAAGTTTATTCTGAGCCAAATTTGAGAACCATGACCCGGAGCCACTCCCAAAAAGCCTTGAGCAAGTGGACTCTCTGTTGCTGGGTTACAATTTGGTTTTATACATTTCAGGGAGACAGGGCTTACAGATAAAGTCATAAATCAAAGCATGGGAGACATACATTGGTTTGGCCTGAAAATGTGGGCCATCTCGAAGTGGGGGGCTTACAGGTTATAGGTGGGTTTAAAGATTTTTTGGCTTTGGTTATAAACACGAAGCTTTGTTTAAAGGCTTGGAATGTTTTAACATAAGGACCTGCTATCAGAGTAAACCACCAGACATAGATTTGTGGTGTAAATTGAGGGCCTGCAGGTTTGTCTTGCATACCCTTAGGCCTGTTAATGGGTTATAAAGGAGGTCCCCAAGAAGGGAGGGGGGCATAAGGCATGTCTGACCTCTCTCCTCCTGGCAGACAATTTAGTTTTAGGATATTCCTTTGGCCACAAGGGGGTCCATGCAGTCAGCTGATGGGGGATGAGCCTTAAAATTTTATTTTAGTTTACAGGGGTATCTTTTGTAAGGACACTAACCCTATTCATGAGGGTTCTACCTCTATGACCTAATCACCTCCCAAAGCCCTATCTCCTAATACTATTATCTTAGGGGTTAGGATTTCAACTTGTCAATATTTATCTTTGTAATTTTAAACACAAATTTTCAGATCATAGCATTTAGACTATTTAAAATTATTTTTATATATTTTATATATCATCAATTACTCTTTAGAAATATGATACCAATTTTCCTATAGGTTCCTGTAAGTATTCTGTGGGACAGAGAAACCCTTTCAAGAATACTGAGTATTAACTTCTTTGAATGATTACAAATTTTATGAATAAAATGCTATGTCCTGATTTTAATTTGTTCCTTATTGTAATTTAATTTCTTTAAATATTATATTCCATAAATGTATTAACCATTTTATTTCCTCTTATATTAACTACATCATATAAATTCATATGTTTTGATTATTTATTTATAAATTTATATAGTGTTTCTTATTCACTGTTCAAGTGGCTTACCTGGTATCAGCTGAAGAATGAAGAGGTTCATAAATCTGGAAAGGAGAGCTGTATTTCTTATAAATGGTTGCAGCCTGCAGCCTGGCTATCTTGCAGGCTGGGAAGAATAGCCTCTGGCCATAAGCTGAGAGCAAGCCCCTCAAGGGGATGGGGAGGGGGAGGGGAAGGAATTTATGCTGAGTGGGATGGCTGAATATACATATTTAACAAGCTGTAGGAGTCATAAGTACTCATAAAAGGAGACACATACCCTGTGCAATTGAGCTTCATGCCCCTTCATGGGACCCATGTTCAAAAAATGGCAGAATTAGCCTGATCCAAGAGTGGAGTTTTCATCTTTCTGACATCAAAGAGTGAAGCAAAGGACATGGAAACCCTCTTTGCATAGCCTCCATAGACTGGTCAGAACCATTCCATGGCCAGTGTTCTCTTATCAGGAAGGAATGCTGATTAGCTGTCGTGCCAAAGCCGCTAAAAAGGGAGGTGTAGTCATGAGGTTGGTTGAAATCAGCAGTGGAGCAAGTCTTTTCAAAGGATTGGTTGCTGTTTAACCCTTAGGGAAGAAAGCTAATGGTGATTAGCAAGGAAGGGGGTATTAGGAGGCACGTCTGACCTTCCGATCTGTCATGGCTGGGAACTCAGTTTTAAGATTTTCCTAGGATCCCCTTGGCCAAAAAGGGATTTGTCCTGTCGGTTAGGGGGCTTAGGATTTTATTTTTATATCTCAGTAGTCTGCCATTTTTCATAAATTATTTCTTCAAGTTTGACTTTTGCCTCTTGAAGTTAAGTAATTTTTTTTTTTGGCATAAGAAATATTTGGGCATTTATATAATTAAATCCAGTGATATGTACCTTTGTAATTTTTTCCATTTATTCTAGGCACACAAAGTTTTCTGCATGAAAGATTTAAAAATATACTCCTATGTTTTACTCTAGATTTAATATATTTTCATTTTTTATTTAACTATTTAAAATATATGGTATATAGTGGATACAAATACTTTTTCTTCCTTAATGGGAGGCCAGGTTTCCCTGCACCAGTTATTAAATCAGCCTTTCCCAAAGTTTGTTCCTTGGAACACTCAACTTACAAGTTTATTCTCTTTAAAAAAAGGAGAAAATAAAAAACTCTTTAATCAAATCATTTGGCCAAATGCTACTGCTACATACTATTTCTCTCTCTTGTTACTTTATAATGCACAAATGTCTTTAACACATCAAAGCCTTTGAATGGTTCTGCAATAAAGGAGTCCATTTAACTGCATTTTCCAAACTCACTTGAAGCATTTTTAAGGCATCTCTCTTCCAAAAAAAAAAAAGGTAAAAGGGAAATAATGCAGAGTGGATCATTCACTAAAGAATATCCATTGTTTAAGGAGTCCATTAATTCAATTCAAGACATGGAAGGATGGAGATTACAGGAAACATTTAGCCAATACTTACTCTATACCAAGTACATCAAACATCATCTTGGCTCAGGACAATTCTACAAGGTAGTTATTTTCCATATGCCCATTTTAAAGAGACATTTTAGATTTAGGAAACTTAAATACCGTGTTCAAAATGACACAGTCGTAAGTGCTTCTAACATCTGAACCCACGTCAGAGTTTCTGCAAAGCTGTTTTTTCCTCCTGATAAACTTCTTTCCTTTTGTAAAAACCTCTTGAGGGAAGGAATACAGTCTTGTCTTTCAGATGCTCCAGTCATAAAGTGTCTGATAAGACGTATTGATATAAAATCATGTAATTATTCAAATTCCTTTCCTTTCTAAATAGCAATGACTCCAATCTCTCACTTCACTCTTGGGATAAAAATTCCTTCCTGTAATATAAACTTTGGAATCTCCTTATCCCAGATATAGAGATGGAATAAGAACTTGAGGTTTATCAGCTCATATAATGGATCACAGATGCAGTACATTCTGGACAAATCATCATCAAATGGACCATCTTAGTATGCAGTGAATCACAAGTTGGTCATATGCAGAGAAGGAAAAGCCATTTCTAACTCTGGAGCCAGGCAGACACTTTACCAGTAAGCAATTTCCCAGTCTGCACTATATTTGACAGATGAACTCCAAGTTCAGTGATTAATGCAGCAACTTATGCAACTTGAAAAGCAAGGAGTTAGAATCAAGATGGGTAATCAGTTTAAGGACAAGGAGACGACATTGGTAAAAGACTTAAACTATGTTCAGATTATTTCACTACATTGCACACTAGGATTGGAGTTAGGGAGTTGGGGTAGCTCTTTTAAATTCACATGTGTTTAGTGATACACAAAGTACAATGACATGCATTTAGCAGATGCTCAACAAAAAAATTCAAAGCAATTGAAAAGTTAGATGTTGCCAACAAGGGGAAAAACTAAAAAGAACTTAAAACACTTCATTCCCCAAATAGACCAAATCATCAAAAGCAGAGAGATTTCTTAGTATCTTACAAAGAAGGATTGTAACAGAGTTTTGGAGATAACCCACCCCTTTACATTCTGTTCCCCAAAGAAGATGAATAAATGAAGATCTGAAAGTAGTTTTATCTCAT
Source organism: Microcebus murinus (assembly GCF_040939455.1). Taxonomy (NCBI): domain Eukaryota; kingdom Metazoa; phylum Chordata; class Mammalia; order Primates; family Cheirogaleidae; genus Microcebus; species Microcebus murinus. Next base: position 138,290,674 of record NC_134104.1, read on the forward strand.
TGACTTTCAGTTATATCAGAGCTCTAAAAGAATTGAGATTCCAGTAGCAGTGGGGGTTGGGCAGTGGAGAAAGTGCGGGGCAAATTCGGTCCCTAAGTGCCCTTCCCAATTGAAGCAACCACCTCAGACAACCCATTGAATGATTTCTCAGACCCATCAGTTTTCTGGACAGAGGAGGGACTTTTTACAATCCTAAAATAAAGATGTTGTAGGGGATTTCTTGCCTTTAGTCTAAAGTTTTTTCAGTCTTTCTTGCAGTAGATGAGCTAGCATATTTTAGGAATGTCACTTCCCTGCCCTGGAACTTAGAGTGAAGAGATTATTCTTTTTCTTTTTTTTTTTTTGAGGAGCCAGGGACTTCTAGAAGGTGAAAAGTTTCATTTTTAAAGAGTCAAGACTATGGTGACTCACACCTGTACTCCTAGCACTTTGGATGGCCAAGGTAGGAGGATTGCTTTAGGCCAAGGGTTCAAAAACAGCCTGGGCAACATAGCAAGTTACTATCTCTACAAAAAATAAAAAAACTTAACCAGGTGTGGTGGCAGATGCTTGTAGTTCCAGCTACTTGGGAGGCTAAGATGAAGGATTGCTTGAGCTCAGTAGGTTGAGGTTACTGTGAGCTATGATGGTACCACTACACACAAGCATGGGAAGCAGAGTGAGACCCTGTCTCTGAAAAAATTAAATTAAATTATTAAAAAGTAGGAGAGTTTTGGACAACAGCAACAGACAGGCTAGAAGTTCAGTTCTACCACTTACTAATTGTGTGACCTTGATCAACACTTATTTAATATATCCAAGCCTCAGTTTCATTTGATGTAAAATAAGGATAATAATGACAACTACTTTACTGTTGTTAAAAATGGCATGACAGAGATAGTATATGAAAATGAGAGGCCAGTACAGGCTCTCAACAAATGATAGTTTATTTCTTCCTTTCTCTGTTGAGGATAATTTTGTCATATTCTATACCACTTCAGAGCAATATCTGTCAGGAATGCATAACATGGTTCTCAGGATTTATTGACTTTTCCTTAACAGATAGATGTAAAAGTATAAACCATACAGAATCAGTATGGATTTAGGGCAGTAATGTTAACAAAAAATCTCATATTTTAATACTATGTAAGCGACATGGTTGGTATGAAGTCTCTTCAAGTAATTACTAATGTGTTAAATAGTAATGTTTTCTGTCTCCCTATGGCTTCTCTCTCCTACTCTCTGTCTCTGTCTTAGTCTACTCAAGCTGCTAAAACAAAATAATATTGAGTGGGTGACTGAAACAATAGACATTTATTTCTCAGTTTGGGAGACTAGGAAGTCCAAGATCAAGGTGTCAGCAGATTCAGTCCTTAGTGAAAACTCTTTTCCTGGTTTGTACATGGCTGTCCTCTCACTGTATCTTCATGTGGAAGAAAGAAAGAGAGCACTGGTCTCTTCTTATAAGGTCACTAATCCCATGTTGGGGGCTCTACTCTCATGACATCATCTAAATCTAATTACCTTCCAAAGGCACCATCTCCTAATACTATCACATTGATGGCTGGAACTTTAACATATGAATTTTGGGAGACACAAAATTCAGTCAATAACATCCTCTCTTCTCCCTCATCACCCAGCCTTACTTGCTCCTTCTCAATGTTTGAGATCCATTTAGTTAGCAAGCATCATTGCTATAGAAAAGAGAAAGATAAGCACACACATGTAGGCTAACAGGATTTTTTTTTATCTTGTATGTGTAGTAGCCTTCATATAATACAAGAAATATTTAGAAATATATTTTGCAATTTGTTTATCCTGGAAGTTATTTCAGTTACTGAACTGCCAGGTTTCACACTATAGAGAAGCTGTCAGAGAACTTTTTCTGTAAGGGGCCAGATAATAAATATTTTAGATTTTGTGGGCCATATGCCATTTGTCACAACTACTTAAGTTAACTACTTAAGTTAACTACTTAACTTAATTTAACTACTATACTTAACTATAGATGCACCAAAAGCATCTATAGCAAAGATATAAGCACATGATCATAGCTGTATTTCAATAAAACTCTATTGATGGACACAAACTTGAATTTTATGTAATTTTACATGTCTCAAAATATTATCCCTCTTTTGATATTTCTTCATCCATTTAAATATGTAAAAACTATTCTTAGCTCATGAATCTTACAAAGACAAGAAGTAAGCTGGATCTGTCCCAGAGTTTGTAGTTTGGTCATTCCTGCTCTATAGAAGATGCCATGCTAATTGAAGACTCAGAAATCATTAAGGTGGATGCTGCCAAATACCATTAACATTCACTCATTCATGTTCCCTGGTTAGAACTGACCTTGAATAATTTGTAAAGGAAATCAAGATATTGCCTTCCAGTTAAAGATGGGAGACTAAACAGACCAGTGACATCTACTCTTTATAAAAACCACACAAAATAACTATATATTTTAAAGATATACATCCATAGGGACAAAGATACTAACAGAAAACACAATAAACAACAAAAGATTTTGGAAGACAGAAAGGAGATCAATAAATCATAACTAAATTAATAAAAAAGAGAGAGAGAGAGAGAGCTGAATCCTAAGACTACTTGAGAAAAATGAATACCAATTCAATTTACATGGTAAAGCCCCCAAAAGTCTACACGATTGACACATTCTGTTGAAAAAAAAAAGAGTGAAAAGAGCAGGATTTCTTGAAAATCTGTTCAAAAAGAGTTGACCTTCCCAGATCCCATCCCTTTCTCTGTTGGATTACTAAAAATATTTTCTACCAAGGATGAAACTGCCAAAACACCAACAGCCAGGATTATATCCTCAAGGCAAGAGACTGAAAGTCTCAGACAACTCAGACCAGGCCAAGAGAAAATTTCTAACAATACTGACATCAAGAAGTCATCTCAAAATGCTTCATCCTGATCATGCTACAGAAAAGACCTAGTAGAAAGGCCTATTTCAAACACAGAGATCTTACAATCTCCTTTTTTGTGCCTCCTTCTTACATATGAGCAGAGAGTCTCTGGCATTTGAGGCAGAGACAAAAAGCAAACAAAATAAAGCAACTTGGAAAATACAGAGAATTTTGTGGGGATAAGGAAACATCAAAAACACCATCATTAATGCCATCAGGAAGATATTAAGTTCACGAAATATGAACAATTTTATTTTTTGAAACAAGAAACATTCAAAGAATGTAAAGGACTTCTTGGAAAATAAAAATACTAGAAATTAGATACTCAATAAAAGGACTAGAAGATAATATTGAGGAAAAACAGAAATTATAAGAAAATTAGAAGGTCAATGTAACAGATTTTATATATGAAATAGAAAGAATTTAAAAAACATAATAGGAAGTGGTGAGGAGACAATTATGAAAAACATAATAGAGAAGCTGAAGGACAGATGTTTCCTGATGTATTAATAGGTAGTCCACTGAGTGTCTAACAAAAGAGATAAAAAAAATAGATTAATATCCAGGCCCATTATTGGAAATTATCAAAACTCCAGAAACAAAAAGGAAATTCTATAACCATCCAAACAGACAAAAAAATTTTAATCATATGCATTCAGGAATTATAATGGCATCATGGTAACTTCACAACTTGAAAAAAGCAATGCTGCAATACTTTTAAAGCTTTAAACAAAAATTATTTCAACCTGAATTCTGTACTCAGACAATTTATCAAGTAATGAGTGAAGAACAAAGACATTTTCAGATATATAAGGCCTCAAAATTCTTTCTGCATATTCACAATTTCTTAGGAAGCTACTAGAATGTACACTTCCAAAATGCAATGTAGCAAACAACAGAAGGAGAATGGGACACAGGAAATAGATGATCCAATATAAGAAAGAGCTATGTAGAACCCAGAGGCCCATGGTCAGATCCCACGGTACAGCAGGCCTGGTGAGCAGTCTCCAGTCCAGATTGGAGCAGGTCAGAGAGCTCTCAGAGAAAAGTCTTTAAGAAGATGGCATTTATCAACTGCCTGATGTGTTATAATACAATGAGAGATGATTCACACCACTGAGTTGGGGGAAGTTTGGGATTGAATTAGTAAAAAAAAAAATCAAATAAGCAAATGCATAACAATATTAATTCCAGGGAAAAATAAAATAGAGTGCAAGAAAGTAATCAAATTAAACCACATGACTCAACTGTGAATAATATTTTTCCAGTCCTTAATAAACACTAAAAATTTATCCAACAAAACCAAAAAATAACTAAATTTGGGCATTGAGGAGAAAAGGCATTGTTCTTGCTTGTGGTGTGGCGTGTAAAAGTACAAGAAAGCTAAATTCCCCTTCTCCATATTGGGAAGTCAATATAATGCCTAAAAAGAAAAATCAAGCATAGCAATTCAAGCTGGTCTTTTAGACATAGGGAATAAATACCAAAAGAATCAGATAAAAGAATGGGAAGGGATAGTCTCTGAAGAGCAGCAAATGTTGGGGTAGGAGAAAGAAGGGACAGGGAACAACTGTTTTTTCATAAAAATAAATAAATAAAGCCTTGTCAATTATTTAACTCTTTAAAAACTATACACAAGTATAAATTAGTAGAAAAATTATATATTAAATTTAAAGGAAAGGGAAAAATATCTAGATCTCTCTCACAGATTGTTTCAGGAGGCCTTGCTGAGATGCATTGGTCTTCTGTTTAGGCATGTATTTGTCCTGGTCTCCTTAACTTTTATCAGTCTATGGCATTTACTCCTGCAATTCTGTTAATTGCTAGATCAAGGACCTATATTTTCCTGGAATTATAACTTAACTTCTTTCCAGATATTTGTTGGTGAATATAATCTGAAACTATCCCCTGATATTTGTCAAACCTTGGGTCATAAATAATATACATGTTTTAAAGTGGAAGTTTGTTTTTACTACAAACATTTTTCTCACTTCAGCATACTACAGGGGTACAAATGTTTAGGTTACATATATTGCCTTTGCCTCACCTGAGTCGGAGCTTCAAGCATGTCCATCCCCCCAGACAGTGTGCACCGCACACATTAGGAGTATATATACCCATCCCTTCCTCCCTCCTCCCACCTGCCTGACACCTGATGAATGTTACTACTGTATGTGCACTTAAGTGTTGATCTGTTAATACCAATTTTCTGGTGAGTTCATGTGGTGCTTGTTTTTCCATTCTTGTGATATTTCACTTAGCAGAATGGGCTCCAGCTCTATCCAGGATAATGCAAGTTGTTTTAAGCCATGGAATCTTTTGTTCAATGCAATCTTACAAGGAAGCCCGTAATATAAAACAGATAAAAGCTGGACTACTCTGATGGAAGTTGTAGTGTCACTGCCTGGCCCTTTCCACCACTCACTCACAACCCCTGACTGGGGCTTGAGAGTGGGTTTTGAGATCTCAAACTCCTTATATCTCTATGGGGCAACCTGAAAATCACTCTCCTTGGATCAAGACAGATTATCAAAGAGCCAGTTAATGCAGAGTCCACCATTTGTCTTTTCCTTTCCACCCATGCAAATGGCTTATAGAAAGCTACAGTCCATCATCATATATTGAGAGGCAGTCCTATGAAAAATGTGGCAATATTTACTCTCAGGATGTTATTGAGAAAGTTAATAATGTAGCACCTCTTGTATTATCCTGGATAGAGGCAGAGCCCATTCTACTAACTGAAGTATCACAAGAATGGAGAAACAAGCAGCATCAAATTGGTATTAACTCATCAACACTTAAGTGCACATATAGTAATAACATTCATTGGGTGTTGGCAGGTGGGAGAGGAGAGAAGGTAATGAGTATATTCACACTTAATGGATGTGTTGTGCACCATCTGGGGGATAGACACCCTTGAAGCTCTGACTTGGGTGGGGCAAAGGCAATATATGTAACCTAAACATTTGTACCCACATAATATGCTGAAATAAAATAATTTTGAATAAAAATAATAATAATACTTTGTTCTTTTTCTAAGGACAATGCTGTCAGGTTTTAGAATCAAGAGGAGCTTTTCTTCCCCTAAGCAACTGGTTTGTTTTAACTTATCTATAATTGCTTCTTTGTATATTGGCCTAAATTATTTATCTCTGCCTACAATCTTATTGGACTGATATGAGAAAGGAATGAAATCTTAATCATCTTTTTTTATATTCCTCCCTATAAGTTCTATATGCTTTTAGGACAAACATTCTCTTATTCCTCTTTAAATCCCTAAAGGATATAGTAAAATTGAGGACATAGTAAAATGTCCTAGGTCATAGTGAAATCTCAATAATTTATAATTTAATTAACTAACTAATAATAAAAATATTGGAGCTGAAATATATGATGAAGTTTGTTCCACAATAGATCCTCCCATTAATAATTGCTACTAGAAGGTTTAGCTTATGACCACTCTTTATTTTTAGTGCCTTTGAGCAAAAAGGGATATTCCCATGGAAAACCTTAGGAAGAAACCCAAATGCTTCTGGTCTCTTGCCTTTTACTAAAATTAGTGATGGTTGAACCTGGGAATGAAGGCTGGTCTTACATGGTAGACATTAAACTGAGTTAGTTCAACTTTCAGAGCTTTCACTTCCTACCAAAATTTCAATCTTTCCTTGGGGTTAAATAAGGGCAAACATGACTGACAGCTGAGAATAAATTTCTCCATTCTAAGTAGTCCACACTAGTAAATCTTGATTCAGGAAGATTGGAGTGGAGTGTTATTTTAATGCTATAGTAAGGATCATTCTGCCTACTTGCAAATTGCATTCATTCATTTGTTCATTCATTCTTTCTTTCATGAAAACTAATTTATCCAAGAACAATAAACCATCTGTCACACAGACTAAAAAACAGTCATGTCAGCATGAGAAGTGCCCATCTCTCCTACTACTCAAGGCACGTGAAAATCCTACTCAAGATCAAAGGGCTGTTGTAAGCATTGACCATGAGACTGTACCTTCACAGCAATCATAAACAAAGGCCTATTGAATCTGTACATCTCTCTCTGCAAGGAGATCTATTGCAGGTCATGTAATAGCTTAGTGAGTATTGAAATAAAAGAGGAGAAGTCTATTTGAACGTGAGATGTAATTGCCACAGTAATGCTCATGTCATTGGGAATATACAAACTTGAAGTCTATTGCTGTCTGCCTTGTTTGCATTACCTGTACACCACACGTCCCTCTTCACTTATGTTTCTACTCTTTTCCCTTGGGGAATGAATGGTGGTAGAAGCAGCTATGATTGAGAGGTTAAGAGGTAGAGGAGTTAGGTAATGACAGAGACCATTTTATAGGTAAGGAACTGATATACAGAGATGTTGAATAACTTCCTCAGATCATTGGTGTAAGTGATGGACTTGGGGTAACTACACAGTCTGTGCTTTCATTCTCTTCACCGCTGTATCCTTGATGGATACGCAAAGATGAAACCTCTTTACCTGAACCCTGCTAACCCCAGCCTCCTGGACCCCATTTGTTACATCCAGATCCTCGGCACTACTCAATCTCAGTGCCCTGCACCACCATATGCTCTTTGTTATCAGGAGGTTTATAGCTTAACAACCATGGAAAGTATCTTCAAACAGGGGTTGGCATTCGTTTCTAAAGATTCATGCCTCCTCAGAATTACTCTAGTTGTTGTGATGTCTTAGAATTTGTTAATTATAATTGCACCTCTCTATTGCCTATTTTCCTCTTGCTTTAGCTGAATTATCACTGTTAGCATTAAATCATACCCCAGCCTTGGTAATGGAGTTGAGATATATTGCTTACAGTTAGGTAGCACAGAAAGCATAGATATAGAAAATGTGGATTCTTGCTAAATTCTGGTTCTGAGGGATCTTGGATAAGTCATTTAACATATGTGCCCTAACAGCACATAAGGCACATTTGCAGGCTTCTGACATGGATAGTAAGTTTGTAGAATCCATAGAGTCTGGCTCCTGCCTGCTGCTGTAACCTCAACCAATATGGCTCCCCCCTTGCCCACCAATCCCAATTCCTTTGCCTTTAGGAACTTTGGGTTCCTTGCTGTCACTCAAATATACCAAACTCCTTTCTGCCTCAGGGCCTTTGTACTTGCTTTTCCCTCTGCCTGGAAATCTCTTTCCCCAAGGGAATAAATGAATCTTCCTCATTGTTTAGTTCTCTGCTTAATTATGCCTTCCTTGATATTGGAGCTCAACATCCTTAGAACCAACCCCTACAATCCCATTCTTGCTAATACTGGAAATTAAATATTCCCTGCCAAAATAAAATTTAAAAGGCTTCCTAGGCACATTCTTGTCATTGTCTAATGATATAATGAGGCGCTAATTATATAGGTATTTTATCTGTCTATATCATATTAACAACTAACTTGCCCTTAATGATTAAAGAAAATAATCATAGCAATATTTTGTGTTTTTGCTTTATGCAAAGAATTGAGATGGTAATATATATACAGTATCCCATGTATCCCTCATAACAGAGAGATAAGGCAAACTCACATGGATTAGGTAACTTGCCCGAGGGTACACAACTAACATGTGGGAGAGCCCATGGTTTGAAAGTCTCTGTGCTGTTTCTCCCACTCTTTGATCATATCTTATATCCTATGGGTATAGTGACCAAATTATCCATCATCAAAAGTTATGACGTTTCCAAATGCTCATGACCAGAAGAATAGATGGCTGTTCTATGTATTTATAAATCAAAATAATACACAGCAGTAAAATGGAACAAGCTACTGCTACATACAACAAAATGGGTGAATCCGGGGCGGAGCAAGATGGCGGACGAATAACACCGCCAGACAGAGGGTCTCTGCAAAAAAGACAGATTCTAGCAGAAACTAGAGGAAAGAAGCAAGAAGACGAGCATACAGCGGACAAGGGCCGGAAGGAGGGGTACCTGAGACCCCGGGAGACTCCACGGGAGGAGGCTGCGGAGGAGAACTGGAGGCTGAGACCACCGGAGCAGCCCGGAGACCAGCGGCAAGGGTAGGTGGATCTGCTGTTTCCCCTCCCCTGCATTCGGGACTGCTGGTGGGCTCCCCAGCGGGTGGAGAGACCTGCGGACACCAGCCCAGAGACTGCCCCCGCCTGCCAACGGTGAGCCTGTAGCAGACGTGGCACCAGGTTCCCAATTTCCTCCGGGCACCTCCGTGTGCACAGACCCGAGCCGCGCGGCAGGCGCCATATTGCCTCCTCCCCCCCTCCGCCGACCCTACCCGCTGCTGCCCAGAGAGACAATACAGCCACCAGCCGGAGGCACCTCCAGGGAACGGGACCTTCCCGTTTGAGACCCCGCCCACCCTCCCAGGTGCTGCTGGCACCGTGTTCCCAGGAAAACGGTGCCGACTCAGAGGCTGAGAGACATAGACCCAGCTTGGGCTCCCTGTGGGTGAATTAGGACCGGAAATCCTCTCCCTGGTGGGAATACAGTTTGAACTCTGGGACCCAGAGGTCGGACCTGCAGACCAGATCCCCTGCACCAAGGGCTAGCATTGCCCGGGGCACAGAAAGGTTATACGTGAACAGCCTACTGAGGCCTGTGTGCCTCCAGGGGCGGATCGGCGTCCTAGAGGGCAACCCTCCTCCCTGGAGGAGGCCGTGCGCCCAACCCAGGTGGCGTTCCTGTGCAGGGAACCTCCCCGCCGGCATCACAGTCCGGGGAGGCCTGGTAGCTTGTGGTCTGGCCTGCTGGCAGAGGCCCAGGAGTAGCTGCGGAGTTGGGGAGGGTGGAAAGAAGTGAGGCCTGCTGCAGACTGCGGGTCTCAGACAGCCCCACCCCCACACCCAGACTTTCTGGCTGAGCGGGACCATTCCAGCCCCGCCCTGACAGCAGAGAACAGAACTTTGACCCCTGCTAACGGCCTGAGGGCAGGCTTACCCTACCCAGCTCCGCCCAGAACGAGAGCTGATAACAGGACTCAAAATCAACACCATAGCCTGTTCCTCCAAGCAAACGCCACCTACTGACAGGGACGGCATCTTGCACAGCCTTTCCACGGCACCCACTGACTCAATATACAGGGAGTGGTCCAATTTCACCCACAGGCACCACCTAACGCCTCAGAAACTAAACAAGGTGTGCGAATACCCAAACAATAACCTAAGGAAAGAAACAACAACTGATCGATATGGGAAGAAATCAGCGAAAGAACTCAGGAAATATGAAGAACCAAACGGAAAACACACCCCCAAAGAGGAGCACCAGCCCCCTAGAAACGGACACCAACCAAAACCAGGCAACCAATATGACAGAAGAGGAATTTCGTATGTGGAACATAAGAACCCTCACCCAGCTGCAACAACAACTCAACAACCAGCACCAAGAAACCACAAAAAATCTCCAGGATATGAGAAAAGAAATAGACACATTGAAGAAAAGTGTAACCGAACTCCTGGAAATGAAGAATCAATTCAAGGAACTACAAAATACAGTGGAAAGTCTCAAGAACAGGGTAGATGAAGCAGAAGAAAGAATCTCAGAGCTTGAAGATAACACCCTCCAATTAAATAAATCAGTCACAGAAATAGAGCAGAGAAACAAGAGAAAAGAGCAAAGCCTACAAGAGCTGTGGGATTATGTGAAGAAACCTAATGTGAGGGTCATAGGGTTACAGGAAGGGGAAGAAGACAACACTCAAGGGTTGGACAAGCTGTTTGAAGATATAATAGAGGAAAATTTCCCAGGCCTTGCTCAAACTCTTGATATACAAGTTCAAGAAGCTCAGAGGACCCCTGGGAGATTCAACGCAAACAGGAAGACGTCACGACATGCAGTCATCAGACTAACCAAAGTATCAACTAAAGAGGCCCTTCTAAGAGCTGTAAGACAAAAGAAGCAAGTAACATACAAGGGAAAGCCAATTCGAATAACATCAGACTTCTCTAATGAGACTTTACAAGCAAGGAGAGACTGGGGCCCCATTCTCACTCTTTTGAAACAAAACAATGCCCAGCCTAGAATATTATTCCCTGCAAAACTAAGCTTCGTATATGAAGGAGAAATAAAAACATTCTCAGACAAGCAAAGGCTCAGAGAATTCACCAAGACAAGACCAGCCCTACAAGAAGTACTTAAAACAGCGTTATGCACGGAACATCATAAAAATAACCCACGAATATAAAAACAACCAAAACCCAAAGATATTAAAGGCCAGATATTACAATGGCTCAAGACAGAAATCATAGCAACAACATCCAACCCAACAGAATGATCAGTAATCTACCTTACCTATCAGTTCTCTCAATAAATGTGAATGGCTTAAACTCTCCACTCAAGAGACATAGGCTGGCTGAATGGATAAGAAAATACAGGCCAAGTATATGCTGTCTTCAGGAAACACATCTAACCTGCAAGGATGCATATAGACTAAAAATAAAAGGGTGGAGATCAATATTCCAAGCAAATAGAAGCCAAAAGAAGGCTGGTGTGGCAGTTCTAATTTCAGACGATGTAGTTTTTAAACCAACAAAAGTAGTAAAAGACAAAGAGGGTCATTATATAATGGTGAAGGGCACAGTCCAACAAGAAGAGATAACAATTTTAAATATATATGCACCCAACTTAGGTGCACCCAGATTCATAAAGCAAACCTTACTGGAGCTAAGCAAATGGATTAATAGCAACTCCATAATCGCCGGAGATTTCAACACCCCACTGACGGCACGAGACAGATCCTCCAAACAGAAAATTAATAAAGAAATATTGGACTTAAATAAAACTCTAGAACAATTGGGTCTGACAGACATCTACAGAACATTCTACCCAAAATCCACTGAATATACGTTCTTCTCATCAGCTCACGGGACATTCTCTAAGATTGACCATATCCTAGGACACAAAGAAAATCTCAAGAAATTTAAAAAAATAGAAATCATACCATGTACCTTCTCAGATCACAGTGGAATAAAACTAGAAATCAACCCTAACAGAAACTCACATTTCTACACAAAAACGTGGAAATTAAACAACCTCCTACTAAATGATTACTTCGTAAATGAAGAAATCAAGACAGAAATAAAAAACTTCTATGAAGAAAACGACAATGGAGAGACAAGTTATCAACTCCTCTGGGACACAGCTAAAGCAGTTCTGAGAGGAAAGTTTATCTCCATAAATGCCTATAACCAAAAGACAAGAAGATCACAAATAGACAATTTAATGAAACGACTCAAAGAGCTGGAAAAAGAAGAACAGACCAACCCCAAACCCAGCAGAAGAAGTGAAATCAACAAGATCAAATCAGAACTAAACGAAATTGAAAACAGGAAAGCTATTCAGGAGATTAATAAAACAAAAAGTTGGTTCTTTGAAAAAATAAACAAAATTGACACACCATTGGCTAAGCTAACGAAAAGCAGAAAAGAGAAATCTCTAATAAGCTCCATCAGGAATAAAAAAGGAGATATCACAACTGATCCCAAAGAGATACAAGATACAATTTATGAATACTACAAAAATCTTTATGCACACAAACTGGAAAATGTGGAGGAAATGGACAAATTTCTAGAAACACACAGCCTCCCTAGGCTCAACCAGGAAGAAATAGATTCCCTGAACAGACCAATCTCAACAGCTGAAATAGAAACAGCAATTAAAAATCTCCCTAAAAAGAAAAGTCCCGGTCCAGATGGCTTCACACCTGAATTTTACCATACTTACAAAGAAGAACTAGTACCTATCTTGCAGAAACTATTCCACAACATCGAGAAGAACGGAAACCTCCCCGACACCTTTTATGAAGCGAATATTACTCTGATACCAAAACCAGGAAAGGATGCAACAAAAAAAGAAAACTACAGACCAATATCCCTAATGAATATAGATGCAAAAATTTTCAACAAAATCTTAGCTAACCGAATCCAGACACTTATCAAAAAAATAATCCACCACGACCAAGTGGGCTTCATCCCAGGGATGCAGGGATGGTTCAACATACGTAAATCTATAAATGCAATTCACCACATAAACAGAAGCAAAAACAAAGACCACATGATTCTTTCAATAGATGCAGAAAAAGCTTTTGACAAAATTCAACACCCTTTCATGATACGAACACTTAAGAAAATAGGCATAGAAGGGACATACCTAAAAATGATACAAGCCATATATGACAGACCCATAGCCAACATCATACTGAATGGGGAAAGATTGAAATCATTCCCACTTAGAACTGGAACCAGACAAGGCTGCCCACTATCTCCACTTCTGTTCAACATAGTGCTGGAAGTCTTGGCTACAGCAATCAGACAGGAAAATGGAATCAAAGGTATCCAAATAGGGGCAGAAGAGATCAAACTTTCACTGTTTGCTGATGATATGATATTGTATCTAGAAAACCCCAAGGATTCAACCAAGAAACTCCTGGAACTGATCAATGAATTTAGTCAAGTCTCAGGATACAAAATCAATACACAGAAATCAGAGGCATTCATATACGCCAACAACAATCTAATTGAGAACCAAATCAAAGACTCAATTCCCTTCACAATAGCAACAAAGAAATTAAAGTACCTAGGAATATATTTAACCAAAGAGGTAAAAGACCTCTACAGGGAGAACTATGAAACACTGAGGAAGGAAATAGCAGAGGATGTAAACAGATGGAAATCCATACCATGCTCGTGGATCGGCAGACTCAATATCATCAAAATGTCTATACTACCCAAACTGATCTACAGATTCAATGCAATACCTATTAAAATCCCATCAGCATTCTTCACAGATATAGAAAAAATAATTTTACGCTTCGTATGGAACCAAAGAAGACCCCGAATATCAAGAGCAATTCTAGGCAACAAAAACAAAATGGGAGGCATTAATATGCCAGATATCAAACTATACTACAAAGCTGTAGTAATTAAAACAATATGGTATTGGCACAAAAACAGGAATATTGACCAGTGGAACAGATGTGAGAATCCTGATATAAAACCATCCTCATATAGCCATCTCATCTTTGACAAAGCAGACAAAAACATACGCTGGGGAAAAGAATCTCTCTTCAATAAATGGTGCTGGGAAAACTGGATAGCCACCTGTAGAAGGCTAAAACAGGACCCACACCTTTCACCTCTCACAAAAACCAACTCACGCTGGATAACAGACTTAAACCTAAGATATGAAACTATTAGAACTCTAGATGAAAAAGTTGGAAACACTCTCCTAGACATCGGCCTGGGCAAAGAGTTTATGAAGAAGTCCCCAAAGGCAATCACAGCAGCAACAAAAATAAATAAATGGGACATGATCAAGCTACAAAGCTTCTGCACAGCCAAAGAAATAGTCATGAAAGTAAACAGACAACCTACAGAATGGGAGAAAATTTTTGCATCCTCTGCATCCGATAAGGGACTGATAACTAGAATATACTTAGAACTCACGAAAATTAGGAAGAAAAAATCAAATAACCCCATTAAAAAGTGGGCAAAAGACTTGAACAGAAATTTTTCTAAAGAAGACAGAAGAATGGCCAACAAACATATGAAGAAATGCTCAACATCTCTAATCATCAGGGAAATGCAAATCAAAACCACAATGAGATATCACTTAACCCCAGTGAGAATGGCCTTTATCAAAAAATCTCCAAACAATAAATGCTGGCATGGTTGCGGAGAGAGAGGAACACTCCTACACTGCTGGTGGGACTGCAAACTAGTTCAACCTCTGTGGAAAGCAATATGGAGATACCTTAAAGCGATACAAGTGAATCTACCATTTGATCCAGCAATCCCATTGCTGGGCATCTACCCAAATGATCCAGTGACACTCTACAAAAAAGACACCTGCACTCGAATGTTTATAGCAGCACAATTCATAATTGCAAGGCTGTGGAAACAGCCCAAGTGCCCATCAATCCAAGAATGGATTAATAAAATGTGGTATATGTATACCATGGAGTACTATTCAGCTCTAAGAAACAATGGTGATATAGCACATCTTATATTTTCCTGGTTAGAGCTGGAACCCATACTACTAAGTGAAGTATCCCAAGAATGGAAAAACAAGCACCAGATATATTCTCCAGAAAACTGGTCTTAACTGACTAGCACCTAAGTGGACACATAGGTACTACAGTAATAGGGTATTTGGCAGGTGGGAGGGGGGAGGGGGGTGGGCATATACATACATAATGAGTGAGATGTGTACCATCTGGGGGATGGTCATGATGGAGACTCAGACTTTTGGGGGGAGGGGGGGAAATGGGCATTTATTGAAACCTTAAAATCTGTACCCCCATAATATGCCAAAATAAAAAAAAATAAAAAAATGGGTGAATCCCACAAGCGTTATGTTAAATGAAAGAAGCCAGATCTAAAAGACTCCACACTGAGTGATTTAAAAACAGGCAAAGCAAAATGATGATGACACAAGTCAGAAGTCTGGCTGTTTCTGGGACTGGGAAGAGGCACACAGGAACCTGATTGGTTCTATCTTAATATGTACACACATGCTTGTGTACATACGTTAAAATCTCAAGAGAGACATTTAAGATTTGTTTACCGTACGTATGTGATACTTTAAAAGAGATTCAAACTTGAACAAGAATATTGAGACCTAACAAGTCAAGGTATTTTTAGAAACAGTGAGATAGAGCATTTGAAAATTAGGATGGCCAGGAAATTCAGGAGATGTGGTGGAGTTATGGAAAATGTAGCAGACGGTCTTGATGGGAGTTCGCAAGTGTCTCAGCAACTGACAGCTGACGGGAAGATGGAACTAACCTCTGCCATCTGTCTGAAACCACCTCAAAAAAAAAAAAAAAAAAAAAAAACAGGCTGAGCTATATAAAAATTTAGAGAAGTGCTTTTGTCTCCCCTGCCTGTTTTGCATCAGACCCACTCCTGGAATTTAATGAAGCACTTTCTTCTCAGACCTGGCTTTTCTCCTGATCCCCCTACTTTCTCTCCAACAACAAGGAGAGGGAAGAAATGCCCATCAAGTTCAAATCATATTTGGCAGGGAAATCAGCTTGTTTTTACTGCTTTTTGTCATTGGAATTATCTTACATTAAAAAGATTATAGTGAAGACAGCAAGTCTTTTCCTTTTATAAAAAAAAAATAACAAGTCATAAAAATGTCAAGCCATTTATGCATAAAAATATCCAAGAAGCCGAAAGGGCTGTATCAGTCTTGATTCGAGGGGAAAAAAAACAAAACAAAACAATAAACTGCTCACTACATGAGAAAGACCTGGAGGTCTGGATTCCTTAGGAAGAAAGTGCGTGTGACTGCAGCAGGGTGGAGGTGGGGGAGGGACAGTCACCCCGAAAAGGACCTCAGGGTCTAGGAGACAAATTCCAGATAGTCGGCCTCCTTGAAAAGCTTTGATAAATGACATTTTTGCTAATACCAAATCAAAGGAAAAGATCAGTTTCCCCAGTGAATGGGGCTGAGCAAATCATACATCTGGGCGCTTTGGCATGCCTACTAAATGAAATCATCCCCAGCGTCTAAGGAGAGTTATGTCTCTGTGGCTGAGGCTTGTTTATGGAAAAATGAGTTTCGGGGCTTGGCTTTGCTTAAGCACAGAGCCTTCTGGACTGCGGGTACGTTGGTTATTCTTTACAAAGTAGTTCTTGTCCTCAAGAGCAAGTGTCCTGATTTCAGGCCTCCACAGGAACTCAAAGTTTTGGCCTATCAGTTTTCTTCATTTCCTGTGGGCTTGGCCAACACCCCTGTCTAAAAAAGCAGCTTTTAAAAAATCATGCCCTCAGTTCACTTGGACGCTGGTGCCTCATCCGAATAAGGAAGCCAAGAAACACACGAAGTGTATATGGGCTGGAAACACAAAAACATGGCAAGAAACGATGTGGCTATTTTACAGCATAACTAGCCTCATTCATACGCCTCTCCACACACACAGATGTCCCGTAAGAGGACTGAGTTGCCTCCCTCCTCAGACTCAGAGACTAGAGGACCGATTACTCTTCCAGCTCTTTCCTGTGTAAATTCCTATTCCCATGCTGTTCTAGGAGGAAAAAAACCAATTACTTATTGCCATTTTTTGCATTCATCTAGAGCCTTATATAAAACTAGGACATGATGATATAAAAATTGATAAAGTCCTTTAATTATGTTTCTTTGTCCCAAGTCTCTGTGGAGAGCTCGGCATTTCCAGAATCAACTTGCTGTGACGCTGGGGAGTTTGAACTCCTATTGGTATTTGAGAAAATAAAAGAATGGACTAAAATTTTATCAGGAATGATGAGAGGAATCATGGTGGGCAGAATTTGGAGTTGTCTGTCAAACATAGTTTATAATTTGTGGTCTCTTTTTCACTCTTCTTATGTTGGAAAACTTTTCTACTTTCTCTAAAGTAGGCATGGAGAAAGCAACTCTAAAGAAACTTTCATTGCTCGGTGCCTATTTTGCATGTCTCTCTAGATTTGTAAATAACAGCAAACAATTTTGGGGGTGGAGATGAGAAAGAAGGGTGGAGAAGTTTGCATTGTAGCCAAAGTGAGGCTATCAGTGAGAATCTCTGCTCCTTGGGGACCTTTCTCCATTGCACACATTCAGTAATGCATTGCGTCACCAAAGGAGGGGACATGTCTGAGAAAGGCCATGTTTCTCCCTTCCTCTGCTTTAATACATCTGAGGGTACCTGAGTGAATAAATTATCTTGTGTCCAGTGAGGTCCATGGTGTTTGCAGACCCAACGATGCCTGGCTGGAGGTGTAGGGGGGATAATATTAATTTGGTTCATCCATGTTTCCTGCACAACTCTGCCCCCTGCCCATTCCATTATCCATTCACTTCACAGATGTTGTATTATTATTGCAAGGATACTTTTCAGTACTTGAAGCACTTTGAGGTCCCAGAGTTTCTTCAAGACAAAGGCGACTAATTATAATTAGGAAGATTTTGGCAACCTTGAGACACAACTGTGGTATATGGGGCACAAGCGATATGGTGTATCAGTCCTATCTCAAAGGTGTTTCTTTTTGACCACAACAAATACAATCTAGGAGAATCACCTTCCTTAAGCTAGCATTCTAATATCATACCTTCCCAACATAACTCCGTACCCATCCTTTTTGGGAGGATAAAAAAGAACTTCACCAAGCAAGATGTAATGAAATTTAGTCTCTGTCTCACAATTTCCTTGCTCATCTTTTTCTTTCTCATAATATCACAGAGTTTTTCAGCATCCACACATAAGCAATGGAGAATCTCAGCTCTATTGGATACTTTGACCTTTGGGACTATCTTCTAGGTTCAAATATGCAAATCTAACAATAAGTGTTTAGAATAGGAGTAGTTGGAGCATTTGGGACAAAAAAATTCTTAGTCACTGAGGGCTAAATCACAAACCTGTCCTGCACATTGGAGGATTATATTAACAACTTCTCTAGTTCATATCCACTATAAGGCATTAGTGACCTCTAATTATTATGCTATTGTGACAAATAGAAACACTAATCCACCCTTCCTGATGCTCTAAGTAGAGAACTACTAAATTGAAAAAATAAATAAATAAATAAAACCTTAGTGGGAGAGGTTGTTAAAATAAGATGGTTTTGTTCAGCATATGAGAACATACATCCTGGAGAGTTAGAACATTGCAGTATGACCCTGGACACCAGGCCTTTCTACTAGAGGCCTGAGACAGGCCCCGATTCTGAGTTATGTTTTCATATCTCATGTTAGGCACCATGCCAAATACTAACAGTTCAAAACATAAGCAAGATGTGGTTCCTATCCTCAAGGAGCTCACAGTCCAGTTGCAGAGAGATGCAAATAAGTAATCACAACGAATTAATGCCTTCTCTACAATGAGGACACTTGAGAAGGGCAAAGGAAGCAGAGCAGGAGTGGGGAGGGACTGCAGACAACACAGAGCAGCGAGAACATGTTCCGAGAGGCTGTGCAAAAATGTGGTCCTGAAGGGTCTGCCTGGGTTTAAAGCCCAGCTCTGCCCCTGATCAGCTGTGTGGCCTCGGAGAAGTTCTGTAAGCTCTTAAGCTCTTCAGGACTCAGTTCCCACCTCTGTCAAATGAGGATAATGAAGGTATCTAAATCACAGAGTAATTCTGCAGAGTAAACAAATTAGAGCATACATAACAGTGACTGGTACATAATAAGTACTGGATAAATGTTTATGATTTGGGACTTGAAGGAGGACTAAGATGTCTTTAGCCAGATAAGCATCAGAGAATGACTGAAATAACATTCCACTATGAAGGGTCTTCCCTGGGTACTTACTGCTCTAAAGCTGTTAAGAGACCCAGTGTCTAATTCTGGTTGTCTGACTTAAAAGAGGTATGTTCTTAAGCTAAACGTTAACCTCTATGAGCCTCAGTTTCTTTGTCTGTAAATTGGAGATAATGCCACCTAACACTAATGGAAGTAGCCACGCTTTGCAACCTCTAAAGCACCACAGATGTAAAGGAATAGTAACTGCCCCAAACACAAGAAGCTACTTAGATGAAGAAAGAATGAGAAGGCAGGGATACTTCTCACTTTCGATACAGGTGAAGTATTTTATTTTTCTGGGTGTCCATTTTCATATCTAAAAAAATGAGATTAATAATGTCCATTTCATATGTGAGGATTCAAAGAGGTTATTTATACCAAGCAAATGGTCCAAGGCTGACCCACAGTAGATGCAGAAAATGTTCATTTTCTTCTTCTTTTTCCTTCCTTTTCCTCCCAACGTTGTGAAGTTACTTGGAATCTAAATTCAGAAAGAGATGGTGCCTGAAGGACATTATGTTCCCATGCTGCCAATGAAGTTTGCCCCTCACCAGGATTGGGCGAAATCTAGAGAGGGACCACAAGGGCAGGATTTCTGGGCTACAAAAACTTACTTTGCTCCTGGCAATGCTCATTGAAAGTTGACAGGAGATGCACAATGGTGTCCCCAAAGTCAGTTTCAGATGGCTCTCCCATAAAGAAGTGTCATGGAGAATTCCTGTAACTGGCAATTGCAATTGGTTCCAAATGAATCTGTCTTACACAGAAGTGCAAGCAGCTCATAAGAGAATTAGAAACAGAAATCATGTGACCTGCAAGGCCCATGGGAGAAGACGCCAGGCCATGTGCTATTCCCGGCCATGTAGGCTGATACATGTGTGCTGTGTACTCAGGGGCAAGGCAGTGGGTGGAGGAAGACAATATCCAGAATTGGAGCAAGTCAGGCCATGGCTACCCCCTGGCTTGACATGTGGCTTTGCATTTCCCCACTGGGCTGGATTAAGACATAAGGGATGTATTTTTACTCTGAGAAACAGAAAAAAATGGGACAGAAGTGAAAAAAGCCTCAAGATATTCTGGCACCCAATTTGTGATCTTGAGTGATTTGGGGCTTTGATCTTTCTCCATTATAGACCAAGAGGTTTCGATTAGATATTCTGAGGGCTCCTCTAACTTCTTTTCCAGGATTCTGTGATGCTAAATTTCTATGTCCCTTACATTCATGAGGAAATGAGATCTCATAGATGGGCAAATGTTCTGATTAACAGTTAATATTAGTAGCATAAATAGCTCGTTAATAATTTTTAAAGAATTAGGTTTTACTCAAATTTACCCTAAAGGACGGTAAACTTAATTTAATTCATGTGATGAATTGGCAAGTCTTGGGGAGATATTTCAGACCTTCATTGGAAATGTAGTGATTGAGAGCCCCAAATGAGGTAAAAGAGGACTTCATGGGAACCCTAGCTTTCCTCCTTCTTAACCATGTGAATTCCAGCAAGTTATTCAACCTCTCTGAGTCTGTATTCCTCATCTATAAAAATAGGAATAATAACAATTCATACCTTACAAGATTGTCGGAGGTTTAAATGAGAGAAAAATGTATAACATATAGTACAAGGTCTATAGGAAGCATTCAATACCTATTAACTGTTAATATTATCTTTACCATTGCGGCAACTATTTTATCCACCACCAATGCAGTCCCTGGAAAGTCCTAGTTCAGATTTTTCTATGGACATCTAGTAATAGCTCAGGTTTTTGTCCTGGGCTCTTGTATCTTTTTGTTCTGCACACTCTCCCTGTGTATTCTCACCTAAATAGTACTAGCTATGGTCTCCAGACATCCAGCCCAGAATTCCCTGTTAGGTTTCAGAGTAATACATGCAACTGCCCTCTGGGTTGGTCTACAGATGCCTCAAAATCATAGTGTTCTAAAACCGGATTCATTTTTCTCCTCAAAGCAGCTCTTCTTTGTTGTTTCCTATTCTGGTAAATGCCCTCCCCATCAAACCCAAAACCTCAGAGTCACACTTGACTTCCCAGTTTCCCTCACTCCTTTCTGTCTGCCCCAACATTAAATCATCAAGTCCTGTTTATTTGACCTTCTGAAGGTTTTTTTTTTAATCTCTATACCACCTATACTCCAGTTCAAGCCACTACTACTCTCTCTTTCTCCAAAATTGCTCTAAGAACCTCCTAACTTATTTTTCTACCTCTAACCTTACCCTCCGTGAAAAACAAACAGTAAGCTTTCTAAAATGCAGGTAGTAATGTGTATTACTCATGCTGAGAACTTATTAATGGCCACCTCCTGCTCATAGGGTAAAACCCAAGTTCCTCAACTTGACTTTCAAAATGATCTATCTGTGCACCTGCCCAGCCTGACCACTATCTCTGCACTCAAATCCTTCTCAACTTTCTTTCACTCTGAGAAATCCCCAGCTGCTCTCTTGCTTCCCGATCTTTGTGCCAACTATTCCCTCCTGCTAATGCAACAGTCTTCCTCTTTTTTTTTTTTTTTTTTTTTATGTGGGTTGAGTTTTTGTTTTGCTTTTGCACCAAATAGTTTCAGCTTTTCCTCAGGTCTTGGCTTCAGTGCCAGGTTCTGAGATGGCTTCCTTGCTCCTCAAAATCTGGTCAAGCTGCCAGTCCTCTGAGGTCCCACAGCACACTTGGCCACCAATTGCAGCACACACACCTTTGGATTATGCTTGTCTGCTTACTTCATTCCTGTATAGGATCACCTACTCCATGAGGGCATAGCTCAAGTCTGTCTTGTCCAGCTTTAGGTCCTCAAGGCCTAGAAAAATGCCTGATATTAAATAAATATTTTGAGGTTAATAAAGATACTAAATGTCTTTTAGGTGCGTCCAAAGATTTAGGGGTCTATTTCTTCCTTACATAGTCTGAGGTTCCCCATGTTTTGTGATTGCCATAGTCAAGGGTTCCTTTCTGTGTCCAAGCAAAAAGAAAAAGAAAATAACTGCAGAGGCAGGAGGCCTCACATTTTTGGCACAGTCTACTCTAACAATGTGCCTCCTGCTCCTCACCTCCTCAGAGTCTGGAAGATCTAATGGGATTCAAGGCCCAAACTTGGGTAACATTGAGCTAAGCCCTGTACGCCACCCACAGGCACTGGACGGTCAAGGGTGTGTAGAACGCTGTGTGGAAGGAGTAGGGATGTTGTTATAAAACTAATAGAGTTGGGGGAAGTACTTCAGTGAATTCAGGAATCCTGAGGGAGATTCTTGAGTTTCCTCTTCTTCCTCTTCCTTGTCACCTCTTCTCTGCCCTCATCACCCTCAGTCATACATGTGGTCATGGCCCACCTGCAAATACGCAAGAGAAGTCCTGTCGTAGAAACTCACCGAGAGAGCACTTCTGCTCCTCATCTCAACCACTGGGTCCTAACTCTACAATCTTGGCGTCTTTGCTCTGCTGGTTTAGTCATTGGGCATCTGACAATTCTTCAGGCACCTATATTAAGCCAGGCTTCCTAGAAGCAGAGCCTGAGATGAGGATTCTTGTACAGATGATTTATTGAGGGAGTGCTTCCAGGAGAAATCGCTAAGAAAGTGAGAAAAATATGACAAGAAAGGGGAAGAATCTAGGCAAAGATGAAATCTAACTTCGTCCTGATTCCATGGAGAGCTCAGGAGGATCAATTGTCCCATAGAGTCTGTCCTATCTTGAGATGAAGGAGAGTCTTTTGAATTCCTGCACTGGTCAGTCATTGGCCCCCAGCTGCTCCAGGTGAGAGCAGAAGGAGTCAGGACATAAATCCCAGGTGCTTCTGGGCCAGGCACCTTCAATCACTTAAGGACACTCCTGTGGGTGAGGCTGCAGATGTGAGATGTCAACAATAGCACCCACAGCTGCTCATAAAAGTAAAGCAGATATCTGAGTGGGGCTACAGGTCCTTTGGTTTTTCTTGGCAACTCCTCATGACCTTTTTTAGCTACAAGTCCTGAACAAGTGTGCTATTTTCAGGAAGGTTCAGGAAACTTCCAGTCATTCCGAAGATCTCTTCTCCTTCACACTCCACTCCAATCTCCTGTATTTTCTGATATTATAGATCTTTGTGAGTGCTAAAATCATGATTCATGATTCAACCTCATTCCTTGTCAGAAGCAAGGTGGGAGAAACAAACTAAGCTACTGCCATTGCCACTTCCAGCTAGAGCTACCAAGCAGAGACATTGCAAGATGTTTGTGTTGCACAAAGAGCCCTGTCTGACAGCAGTAAAGTAGCCAGCGTGATGAGAGGGAGAAATTTGGCTATGCCCACAAGGGTCTCAACTATGCACATCTTATTGCATAGAGGACATTGACCTCTGAGCACCTGCTAAGACCAAGTAGCTAGTTCCTCATGACTCAACAGATAAATGAGATGAACTTTGTGTGACCCTTCATGCAAACTATCGATGTGGTAGTGTGCAAAGTGAGTGGTAATGTTACCAGACAAATTTGTATTTAAGTCCCAGCTGCACAACTCATCAACTGTTACAGCTCAGGCAAGTTACTTTTTCTGAGTCTCATTTATAAAAAACAGAGAGTAGCTATATTGCAAGGGTGTTATGAAAATGAAATAGCACCTGGCACATAGTAAGGGCTAAATGCATGAAAGACATGGTTCTGAAGTTATTTTATTCTACAGAAAGAAACACTGGAGGGAAGTGGGTGCTAATATTTTTGGGCAAAGAGAGAGAGAGAGAGAGAGAACATGTGCACTAGTATACAACTACTATTGTTTTGAGGTTTGAACACCAATTATTTCATGAAACACATTTTTTACTGGAATGTTATGATTAGGTATACTTTACAGAGTCAGAAACTGAGAAGCAGATAGTTTGTTGTTTTTTTCTCTGCAGAAATCAGATAATGAATATTAATGATACTCCTCACTCCCCTCCATAGTTGCAAAGCTAAAGGGAGACCCACTAATGCAAAGAGAGAGAGAGAGAGAACATGTGCACTAGTATACAACTACTATTGTTTTGAGGTTTGAACACCAATTATTTCATGAAACACATTTTTTACTGGAATGTTATGATTAGGTATACTTTACAGAGTCAGAAACTGAGGAGTTGATAGTTTGTTGTTTTTTTCTCTGCAGAAATCAGATAATGAATATTAATGATACTCCTCACTCCCCTCCATAGTTGCAAAGCTAAAGGGAGACCCACTAATGCAAACTCTAGGATGAGCCCGTGTCTGAGATCCTTGCTGAGCATCTCATTTCCCATCCACCTAGCTCTTTCCAGAAAAGGCTATGCATTGAATACATACACATTCGCCAATCGTTAGGAGAGGTTAGGAGAAAAGAAACACCAGTTCGTAGGCAAAATGGCACCCAAGAATGCTGCTTTCAGGCCATGCCATTTTCTAAACCGTTGAGGCTCTGATTCTGTGAGTATGAACTATGCTATATCTCTCTGATTCTGAAAATGTAAACTAGAATATGAGACAATGTTTGTCAATTATAGGATCCTCCAAGACGGATGCTGCTTCACTTGCTCCTTTTGTAATGGTTGCCACCATCACCCTAGTATACAACTAGCTTTAGTATGTAAGAGCTTGAAAACAAAACAAAGAAAGTTTGTTTGTTTACTATGGTCCCAGAACTGTTCTCGGCAGTCTTCATGGATTTATCTCACTTAAATCCTCACAACAACCCCAAGAGATGGGAAACCATTATTATACCCTTTTACCGTTTTATAGATAAGAAAGCTACAGTGTAGAAGAATAGATAATAGCAACCACACAGTAGGAAGTGGAGCTGATATTTGATTATGGGGCCACCTGATTCTGGCACGCAAACTCATAAAATCTTAACACTTTTACCTTTTCAGAATGGCAGTTGCAAGTAAAATCTATTAACTTTCTCCTCAAAGGCAAGAACATCCTCTAGCTCTAATTGTTTGTTTCAGATATAGACTTTCTAGGAGTTAAATAAATTGAGCTCCAATCAGGTTTAGACATGTAGCAGGACGTTACTACAGCAGTTTTACATAGCAACTGGGCCATGTAAGTAGGCTATTGCAAGTTATGTTTCTTTGAATACTTGCTGTATTAGTCTGTTAGGGCCACTATAACAAAATACCAGAAAGTGAGTGGCTTAAACAACAGAAATTTATTTTCTCGCAGTTCTGGAAACTAAAAGTCTGGGATCAAGGTGTTGACAGTGTTGGTTTCTCCTGAGGCCTTTCCCCTCGCCTTGCGTATGGCCTCCTTCTTGCTACATACTCTCCATATGGTTGTTCTCTGCATGTGCATGTTTCTACGTCCTACTTTTCTTCTCATAAGAATACATCATACTGGGTTAAAACCCATCCTAATGATCCCATTTTAACCTCATCATCTCTTTAAAGGCCCTATCTCCAAATACAGTCATATTCAGAGGTACTAGGAGTTGGAATTTCAGCAAATATTTGGAGGTCCACCATTCAGCCCGTAACACCTGCTAAGTACCTGGCATTGTGATGACTTTGTGGTAGATCCACAAAGGTGAATAAATTAGGTTTACTTCCTCTCTGCAAGGAATGTACAAGTTCCTCCCTAACAATGTTATGGGATATAAGGTGAGATCTGGCATGTAGGAGAGACAGAATAAAGTTCTGAGGGTATTCAGGTATATAAGAGGTGACTTCCTATTCAGAGATTAGGTCCAAACATGCTTCATGGTAAATAAACATAGCATTTGAGAAAATTCTCATGCAGGATTTGATCTGGGGTTAAAAAGCAAAGGTAAATGATTTTTGTCCATCATAGTCTAAATCCAAAGAAATAATAAGACAGCACATAACTTACTCGTGTTTTTTCTTTTCTCTTGCAACTTTTTCCCCCCACCCTTTCTGAGTTGAAGTCAGAATTATTGGAGCTCAGAATTTTTAAAGGAACGTGATAACAGGTGAATATGGCTGGCAGGTCTCATGGCTGGCAGGGCTGGGCTGCTGCGAGTGGTTCTTATTGAAATCTCTTGTCCCATTTGACCCCTCTCCGAGCTATGCCACCCATAGTTTCACTGATAGAGGAAACTAAGCCTCACTTAGATCCAGTGAGGACCTCAAGCCCTGAATTGATCCAGCAGGTTAATAAATAGGCCTTTCAGTCATATCACAGACATATTGTGCCTTTCAAAGCATTTTGCCATATTTGATCCTCGGGGCAACAACACTGTGAAAGACATGCTATATAATAATGTGACAATTTTATTCCTCCACTTGCTTTACTAGATCAATTCTCCAGCTTTCTCTGTCCTGCTTACTGCCTCTGGGAGGTTGAATCCTCAGAACTGGACCACCCAAGCGCCCTTGTTGGATGGCTTCCTGCTCAGGCTTATAGCATATGCCTTCAGGATTATTCCATTTTGGTAAATATAGAGCTGCTGCGTTCTTTTTAATAGCTTCCTGATTTCGCACTCTTTGCATTCTTTGTAACTCATCCATCCTAAGTCAAGGGTTAGTGACCTTCAAGAGGATTGATGACCTCTTCACCCCATTTGTTTTTTCATTTTGTTTTTTGCCGGCATTCTAGGAGTGGAAGGTAGATCTGTGTGCTAAAATATACATTATTCTTTGCATTCCTAAGTTGTTTTCCAATCTTTTCAATCTCATTAAATAATACTAATCTTATGCTGTGACAAATAATACAGCAATATACCTATTGTTCATTATTGCGCATATATTTCTCACATATAGAGCATACTAAAATTTCTAGAAGTGGAATCATCTACTGTCAAACTGTATGTCATTTTTAAGACAAAAACCAAATTTCTGATTTTTCTCCAGAAAGTAACATACTTAGCAATATGTGAGAGCCATGTATAATCAAACTATATTAGCAGAAAAAATAAAAACTATTACCTCATAATTTTAATTTGGATTTATTTTATTACAAATAAAAATGAGATTAGTTCCTTATTCAAGTGTCTTTTGATTTTCATTGTATCTGTTGGGTTCCTCTTTTTGTTTTAATTCATAGAAATTTGATGATGGGTTGTGAACACACACACATAAACATATTAATATCTTCTAAATTTTTATTTGTGCTTTAACTTTATTCAGAGTGTTTATAACATATTTTTTTTACATGCTGTTTAAAAGAATGCCATTTTTATACACATTTATAGGTACTTTATTATGGTTAAATATGTCCTTCCCTCTTGTTTCCTTCTGCTATACCTTTTTCTTCTCTCCTTCCATCAGCAATCATTGAAGAGTAGGTATATGACAGGCTTCCTAACTTCCAGTTTAGTCTTTTTATACCAAATCACATAATAAATCCTGTTAAAAATTTTGTTAAAATGTGGAATGACACAGCACCAAGAAAGATCTAGGCCAAGATTTACAAGAGCAGTGACAGAGAGCTTCAATATAAATTCACTAAAAATCAATAAGGTAAAAGCACTTGAAAACAAAAGTCAAAGGGGGCACTAATATGATCCCATACAGCAGAAATCTTCAACATTTCTTTCAGTCTTTCCTCATATATAAACCATTCTCTCTCTACCCGCCTCCCCTTCATATCTCTGTCTCTCTCCCATCCTTGCTACTGTTTCAAATCTTACCTGAAGAGCAGAAAATAATCAATTATTGACTTTGTCTTCCAGCTGGGTCAAAACTTAATTTACATTTGTGAATACATGAAGATTAAAATAACATCAAATGACAATCACAAAGGGATGTTACAAAGTCAAAAGTCATATTTGTTACAGACAAAGTGAACTTATGTAATTACATGCTAAAGTCTGGTCATTTTAAAAACAGTATTCTAAATATTAAAAAAAAATAATCTGAGAAACCAAATAAATTACAAAGGCCACTATAAATATGTCACCCTAGATTTCTCATTGGTACTTTTATTCTTTTCAAGTTTGCAGATACATTTTTGGTTAAAGCTAGTTCCCCCGTATATATGATATATATGAGGTATATATAGATATATATGATATATATATCTCATATATATGTTATATATATATCACACAGACACATATATTATTAGTTCTTCCATAGACTGATATATATGATATAAAAACTAAGTCTGAAATGAAATATCCATTATAAAATAATATATATTTGGTGATAGCAGAGGTAACAATCAAGGGCACCTTTGAAGTGTCTTGCTATCACTGTGAAACCTTTTTATGAAGGAGAAGGCCTACTTTTTTACTGTGTAGAGCTGGAGTCAGTAAAGGTTTTGGTAAGAGGCCAGATAGTAAATATTTTCAGATTTTCAGATCATACAGTCTCTGTCAAAACTACTTACCTCTACCATTGCAGCATAAAAACT
The DNA here is from genome assembly GCF_040939455.1 of Microcebus murinus. NCBI lineage: Eukaryota > Metazoa > Chordata > Mammalia > Primates > Cheirogaleidae > Microcebus > Microcebus murinus. Next base: position 138,319,123 of record NC_134104.1, read on the forward strand.
GCCCTGGATGATATGCAAATAAATGGGCATGGCTGTATTCCAATGAAACATTTCATAAAATAGATTGCAAGCTGGATTTGGCCCTGGGTCATAGTTTGCTGACCCCTATGTAGAAGATAAATAATTATTTAAATGATGGTTGTCACAATATATATCTATGTCAGATATCTTCTGTTTGCTTCTCCAGATCCATTTGCCACCCTCTTTTGCTCTGCTTTCTGTGGGGAAATTGACTTCTATGGACCCGTCACCAGACATCCTGATCTTCTGACTTCTGTTTGAGTTCAGCCAACAGGAGACACCGTTAGAGACCCAGAAGGCAGGAGGAGAATGATGACGAGGGAGGTATTCTCCTGACTTCCTTCATGCTAGGTTATACCTGTCAGAGACAGGGGTTGTACCTGTCCCTTCAACAAAAGGTCGCAGGTCTGGTCTGATGACCTCTGCAACTACGGCTATGCTCTCAGGGTTCTGCTTGCTGCTCCCACTCCCTGTCCCTTCAGGCTTATGGGTTGTGCTCAAGGCTTCCTGATGTTCTAGCCCCTGAGTATTCCCTGTCAGTTTCCCTTAAACTATGCCCACTTCAGTAAATAGTCCCTTTAGTAAATTATTTTGAATTATTCCATTTGAATGTGCCATCTGTTTCCTGCTGGGAACTTTGACAGATTTACTATATTTTTCCTCAAACAACTTCAAAACTTTGTAATATCAAGATGCTATTGTATGCATTATGCAGAGGTCAGCATAAAAAAGAAATTTATTTCAACTGACACCACAATAAGGCACCAAACCCTGGTTGCCCAGTTCTCCCTCCTGTATTTGCTCATGCTAACACCCTTCAAATGCCACACGTGTAAACAGCAGGACCTGAAAACCCTTAGTTGCCCAAAACCCTGAATCGCTCATGCTCTCCCCTACCTATCCCACCCTGCTATATGTAATTCAAAAACAAAAGCAGGGCTAAAACATAGTAAGTGTAAAAAAATTCACTGTTTAGCATCTTCCCCTAAAATGCTTACTTTGATACTTTAAAAATTTACAAACCATTTTAAAATAAAAATATGGCAGTTCTGATTTCATTGATGTCTTGAGCATGTGCTTGATCTGCCCATTGGGAAATTCAGAGCTGCTCTGTAACATGAAGGCCAAGCTCCCCATCATGGAATTAAGAATTCACGATGCCCTGGTCTCTACCTACCTCTCCAACCTCATCTCGCACCATCCACCCTCTGTGTGTGTGCTTTAGTCACCTATGGCCATGCAGACGCTTCAATGGGCATTTAAGTCTGTGAATGGCAACACCTAGAATTATCCAATAGGGTGAGTCTGATTCAGCCATATATTTGTATTTAACTCTATTGTATCCACCTCTGCCACTATCTCCTACACACACACACACACACACACACACACACACACACACACACATGCACATGCACATTACAAATTCAAGTTCAAGTCACATTTTGTCCATGCTTTCTCATAGTGTGCAATGCTCCCCCTCAGCCCCAAATACATCCCCAGGCCATCCTCACCAGGCTAATTCTTGTTATTCTCTCAGCTTCACCTCTATTCCACACCAGTCTGTGATTACTTTTTGATATTCCTCTTCACCACTAGACTCTAAGGATCTTAATTCTTTGCAAAAAATACCCTGAAAGTTGTAATTCCATTGGCTAAAGTTATTCCTCAAAAATATATGAAACTGTCAGAAAGCCCTTACCATGTCCCATTCTCAGTACAGGTGTTTATCACTCCCAATCCCAGGTTTTCCCAAGGCTTTCTCTAGCAGAAAATAGGTCCTTTTAAATTTTGTCTTGCCCAGGCTGAGCTCCTGGCTTAAGAGGTTTCCTTTCTTCATTAAAATCATTTCTTCCTTTGTAGCAAACACTTCTACCCAGATCTCTGGCAGTTGATTTGATGAATTAGAATATTATTTGCAAGAGGGTATGGTAAATTATTTAAAGTAGTATATGGACAACCCATTTTAATATTAATAATTACAATTAATTGTATTATTTTAATATACAATATAATGTATATATAATATACAAAAGTAATATCATAGTTCTTATTGCTTAGGAGGAGATTACAATCAGAAAAAGTAAGTTGGCTTAATTAAAAAATATTCAAGGGATGGGTATATACTAACACAATGAGTGAGATGTGCAACATTTGGGGGAATGGTCACACTTAAGGCTCTGACTCCAAGGGGGAGGAGGACATGGGCAATATACTAACCTTAACGCTTGTACCCCCATAATACACTAAAATAAAAAAAAAATAAAAAAATATTCAATAAGAATACATGTAACACACAAATGCAACACAGGAATCAATGAAGGGAATCTTCAAATAATTATGGCCATTTCTATGTGTTATTTTTCAAGGCTATCATCAATCAAACACTAATTAGATGTTGCTGTAAAGGTGTTGTGTAGATTTGATTAGCATCTACCATCAGCTATTTTTAAGTAAAGGAGATTATCATCTCTAATGTGGTTGGCCCTGATTCAGTAGGTTGAAAGGCCTTAATAGCACACGTGAGGTTCCCTTGATAAGGAAGGAATTCCTCCTGTGGACTGCAGCATCTATTTCTGCTCAAGTTTCCAGCCTACTCTTCCTGATGCTCTAACCTAGGGATGTCAGACTTGCCTAACCAGGTTCCAAAATCGTGTAAGCCAATTTCGTGCATAGATAGATAAAAAGATAGATAGATATCCTACTAGTTCTGTTTCTTTGAAGTAACATTGAGCAATACATCAAATGAAATGTTTCTTGAGGTTTTCATGGCCTGGGGTAACTGCATATGAACTCTAACCTTCTGGAAACAATGTTTAGAATAAGAATTTGCCTGTATTGTTCATTATTATTGTTATTTTTTAAAAATAAGGTATTAGTATTCCAACCTTGATAAGATGTCCATGCTCCTTTCCTGCTTTCACCTTTCCTATTTGCATTGGCTTGTGGACGTGCTGTCCATGCCAAATGTGTCAGCTGGGATAGGGACAGTAATTTATTTCAGCTGACATGTGTGACCTGAGTCAGTAAAACAGTGCTGGCACTTGATGCCCATATGTGCTATTGAAATAAAGGTGCCACTTAGAATCCCAGGATCCTAGAGCATTCAAGCTCCATCAAGCCCTTGCATCAGAATCACCTGGAATTTTATGTAAAATGAAGTTCCCCGGCCTAGACCACCCATCTCAGTTCTACTACATCAGAATGTCATAGGGAGAACTGACATTTTCACAAGCTTCCAATATGATACCTATATGCACTAATTTTGAAAACCAATGCTTAGGGGACCAGTGTTGGGAAAATATGATTGAGGAATTAATGATATGTGGCTCATAAGATTGTTATTTTATTGCATAACCCAACATGACTATATTAAAGACAGAAACAGGAGTTTGCAGGGTTTTGCCCTGAAGGAATGTGTGGACTCAATGGTTCACTTATTAGAGGCTGCTATCATGGGAGAGCTCTCAACTCTCTGGTAGGGATGTTTTCCAGGAAGGCTTCCTGGTATCTCAAAATCTGTGAGCTTCCCTGTGTCTTGAAAGACAAGACAAGGCAAATATGGCCCATAGGATGGGAGCCCGAGACAATGAGTGCACTTTGCCCAAAGATGCACCCTGATGATTATAAACAACCTGTTTTATTAGAGATGGGCTTTCTGCTCTCTCCTGTCTGTCTACCTTTAAGTCCACCATAGCTAATCAAAGAAATATTGAGTCACTATACCTCTTTTTTTTTACCTTTGTTAATTGACAACTACTTCTTAGAATTTAGAAGCTAGCCCCTAAAAGACTTTGTACCTATTTGTTCACCTAGATAGATTAGAAGCCCCTTGAGAGGACTTTTGACCCTAACCTACTACCTGTAACCCCTAGCAACTGCATTCCCTGATATGTAAATATGTTACCCTGACAACTGGTAATTGATGTCTGTGATTATAAAAAACCTGTTTGAATCTAACCATATTGCTGGTGTTGATGGAGATACGCCAGTCCCCTAGGAACTTCCCGCTGTGTTATATCTGATCTTTATATATATATATATAAAACTATAAACTATACCTTAGTCTCTGTGTATTCTTTTATTTCTCTCTGTTGCCTATCAATTTCCTTATCTTCTGTGGTGACCCCTATCTTAGGGACTTGGCTCTGTGGGGAGAGGCAGCTGATCTCCTCACAGACCTGCCTCAACTACTCTCGCCCTGCAGACCAGCAGAATGGTTCTGGCTTTATATTTTTTAATATAAAATTCTGTAATATACTGTTCTTGAGGAATCACTATTACAGTCACCAGAACCCCCAAGTTTAGAATCCACAGAATTAGTTGGTCTGTGTTAGATTGAATTACTCCACCCTCTATCACACCCTTGCCATGATCTCTTCATGAATGGGGTACATTTCCACCCTTCTTGACTTAGGCCAATGGCAGGTGGGGCAGAATCCACTTGTCTACCCTCAGGTAAAGCAAAGCCAGCCCAGTCACAATGGTCTGAAGCAGAGCCTTCCCAAACAATACACAGCTCCCTGAGGACAAATGATTGTTTTACGTTCCCAAGTACTAAAGGTGGCTTGTGACATAGTGTTATTGTGGTGATAGCTAAATAATACACAGACTAATTCTCTAATTTTATGGAGGAGGCAACTGAGGAGCTAAAAAGCAAAGTGTCTTTCCTGAGGAGCCTGAATTCAAAGAAATAACTCAAAGTGGTAGAACTTTCATGGCAGGTTGGAAGATGAACACATTGACCAAGAGATTCTCAACATTCTTCCATCCAATCACACAAAGTAAGCCAACATCTTCAGACTGATATATATTCAAAGTAGCAGCATGGTTCCCACCCAGAAACTTCACCACATCTTGCTCAGCCAAGGAAACAGCTGAAGTTCAGTGGGACCACTTTATGCTATGCAAAGTGGGGACTTGGTGTCCTTCTACCCCCTCCTCTGATCTCAGCTCAGTCACTTTCAAAGAATCACACATTAGCTGTTGGGTTAAAAACAAATATCACTATGTTTTATTGTCTGTGGCTTTTTTAATGCCAACCATTACAATTTATATATCCAAATGCCTTTATTTAATACCTCAAGAGAGCATCTTGCCTATTGGATAATTACTTGTGCAAGTTAATTTGAAAGAAGGAGACAAGAGTAGAACTGTTTATTATGTTAGAGTTCAATTAGCACTCAGACATGGAATTGCTCTCTTAAGACTCAAGAGTGTTCAAGCCGGGTGATTGATAAAATGCTATGAAAGATATTACAAAAGGAATCTACATACTCATGACAACATAAAGGACATTTTTAAAATTCCTGTACATGTTCCAGAGTCTGGAGCTTTGGATTACCACAGTGTTTCTTGGAAACCCTATTTTGCCAAATATCTTACATTCAGGCCCAAGAATTCTCCCTATTTACAGCCACATGTTGGTTCTAGTGTTAAAGCAAGATTAACACTGCAATTTCATTGCACAAGGTTCAGATGATGCAATGTTAAAAAAAAAAAAAGAAGAAGAAGAAGAAAAAGATAAACATGATTCTAGGCACATTCCGTGCCTCATCTCCACGGCCCAGTTCCTGTTATCCATCAAGTAGGTTTTAAAATAGTTCACGTTTTTCAGTGCTACAAAATCAACAGTACTGGAAAGTTGGCAGGTACACTTGTTTAAACAAAGCTCCCAAGTTTTCTGCTGGCAGGTGTTTCCAGAGTTCTTGGAGCACAATTCTTTGGATAGGATATTTGCCAACATACATAGCAGCCGGAAAGAAAAAAAAAAAAAAGTGTTTTCCTTTACCACTGTGGAGACACTGAAATGCCTTGGATGCAAAGCTGGATATTCAGTTCAGGGGCTTATTTTGGCTGCAGATCAAGAAATAAACAATAATAAAACCCAACATCTCTCTGCTCAGAACTCTGATGGGCTTCAGAGTGGAGTGGTGTCAGTTATCAAATTGGCAACATGTCCTCCCCAGCCATCTCTGTACAGTTTGACCCAGTGATTTTGGTTCTCCCTTCTTTGTCAATTCCCCAGACTCCTGAGCATGCCATTCTCAAGCTAATCTTGCTTGAAATTGTGGCTGGAGATGGTGGGTTTGAAACTTAATATGATGAAGGCAGAGCAGGTAAGACTTGACTACCCCTGCCCTGCTTATCCTCTAGGCATTGATTTTAGTTAGCCTTAAATCCAGCTTTCTAAAAATGAAACCTGGACCTGCTTGAAAAGCACATGACTGGTTTTATATCTGTTCCTTTGCAGTTGGACTGATTCATATTTGCTGCCCTCAGATTCCTTCCCTTGGCCATTCAATTAAAATCAACATTGGTGCTACAACCCCACAAGAGAGAGAGGTAATCCCTGTCTTTTACCCTGAACTAGATGAAAATAAATAGAAGATTTAAAAAAAAAAAAAAAAAGCAAGACTAAAGAAAACTAAAATCCGAGAGTTGGAGGAGGGGAAATATAAGCCTGGTAGGGAGAGGTTTTGGGGACAAGTTTTTAAAATTTAAAGGAAATCAAAATGTTTCTGGCTTAGAAGGGACTTCATGGTCATTAAATTGTAGCTCAGTGAAAATTAAGGGTTTTAATTTCTACCTACAAGAATTTAGAATACGAGGCATTACTAAAAGTTATTTTTAGTCATTTCTTCTGTAGTTACTTGCTAACAGCAAATGTGTATTGGATTTAAGTTCTTTCATTCTTATATTAATTGGCCCCATTTGGGGGTTCACTTTATGCCTCTGTGTTACAGCTTTGTTTCAGCTCTCTTTTGTGGCGTTTTGTTGATAGTATCTTTATAGATTTCAAACAAAGATATGTTTTGTGGATGTCCTGGGTTCAAAATGGACCCTTTCAGTGAAGAGTTTGGGTATAACTGAGGATTTTATCTGATAAAATTCCATCAGTTTCAGGAAAAAAAAAAATGGCCATTCAGTTAGTTGGTCAAGGGAAAAAAATAATTTATTTTCTTCAGTTTAACTGTAGCTACAAAAAGAATCCACATTGGTCAGACTCAAGTTTTTCACTTCAGGAAGATCTCTGAGGAAATAACAGTGGTTAAAAAGACAGACTTTAATCAGATAAACCTGAGTTTAAATTCCTGCTGTGTCACATATTTATACAGTGTTTAAAAAATGAGCCTCTTGATTCAATAATGGCCAAATTCTTGTCTCTTTTTAGCTGTGAGAACAGATCAATTTTTAAAAATCTCTGGGCTTTGGCTCTCAATGGTAAAATGGGCAACATGAGTAGATATTTTTAGAATAATTAAATGAGGTGATATCAGTCAAGAGCAGAGCCCATAAAAGCAACTCAATGAGAATAGCCAAAAATTTTAAGAAAAGTGTATTTGACTACAACCTTGAGATCACCATACTTTTTGTTTTAACTTTCATATGTTTTATTTCATGAGTAATAAATATCTATTGTAGGAAAACTAGAAAATATAGATAAGTAAAATGAGGAGATAAGTAAAATAAGGAGAATTATTCAGTCACTTGTATAATCAATCACCTCCCAGAAATAATTACTATGGAGAATCTGACTAAATCCTTTCAGACTTAATCATAAAACATTAAAGTGACATTAGATTGCTTCTTAAATGTTTCATTTTCACCTTTAAGAGTATCTGCCTGCTCTCTTTCATGAAAGTGAGTAAAGAAACTATGAAAAATTGATTTCTGGGAGATAAATCAGGAGAAAGGATCCAGAGAAAATTTAGGAGGAAATGAACTTATTCTTTGTTTGTTTCCACAAATGAAGAAATGTTGTGAATTTTGGGCAGGATATTGTTTTCTGCCAGATCATTTTTGGAAGAGGCAATAGTGTTAAGCCTGAGTTTCTCCCAGAAATATAACAGGCCCTGGAGGGTTTCCACTGGGTGGATTTCAGTAAATACGATGAATCAATATTGTTTTTATTGTTAACTCCCAATGACTGAATTGGAAAGGATTGATAAAGCAATAACCTTTTTAATATAAGTTGCTTTCCTTTTCCCTTCATTAAAGGATAATTTGTGAAAAAAAGCTTCTTGCCTATTTCTGTGGTCTCTATTACCAAAATAGCTGAACAAATATTTTTGAGAAATTATTCCTAAAATCTGTTCGATAGGAATGTTTTAATATACTACTGACATTGCATCATTATATTTGGAATATTAATAGCCTAGCTACTATTTTTTGAGTGTGATCTTTATACATAAATCCTCCAAACCCCATTGTAAATGTAACAAGATAGAAGCCTAGAGAGATTAAGTGAATCACTCAAGGTCACACAGTGAGTGAGTAGTCCAACTGGAGCTTAAACGCGCACAGTCCAAAACTGCTGCAGTCCAAAAACTATGCCCTATTCACTTTGACACATTATATCTTATTGAGTATACACACACATACACACACACATACACACTCCATGCCACTCACACGAACACAATCAGAGCAACTGTCGATAAAGGAAATGTGCATAATTACAGAAATGTTTGCATGTAGGAAAATATTTTGCATGGGATTTATTTGGAATGGAACACATGGCCCTAGACACCAAGGTGTTCTAAACAAGCTCTGAGATGATTCCTATGAACCTATAGTATTGCTGTATTGAAGGAGATGATCACAGTCAAACCTCCAGCACCTCGAGTGTGAACACAGTGCCTACACACTGCCTGGAGAGGGAGATAGAGTGAGTTTGAAGTTAAAAAGAGACAACAAATTGTTTGCAATGGTTAGAGGCCAAACTTTTCATTTTTTTTAATACTTCGTAGATTTTTCAATCCATGAAGAATATGTAAAAAATATTAAAAGAGAATTTCTAAAACCATGTAAACTTTATTTCTTCTTGCCCTTATGTCCTCTCTCAACTGAACTTCTAGTAGCTTGGGGTGTGGGGAGAAGCTTTATTAATAAATGGAGATGAAGACAGGGAGAGAGAACTCACCTACATGTTTCCATACCTTATCTCTTCCCCACAACACTGTACAGTAGTTAGTGTTATCCTCATCATCCAGTTAAAGAAGCTGAGGTTCAGAAAAGCTAAATAACTTCACTAATTTAACTCATCTGTTAAGTGTCAGAGTTAGGATACCAGCCCAATTCCAAAGCCTTTCTACTGCACTGGGAAAAGAGGAAATAGGTTCTGAACTTAACTTCCCAAATTCCATAGCCATGGTGAGATTTATTTTTAAATCTGTTCAGTTTACCAATACCTGAGGTGTGAATATGTATCACATCCTTTGGGTAAGAATGATTGTTTATAATTTTTTGTATCCCAAATAAATCCCCAAAACATATTCCAGACCACACCTTGGAGTAAAAAGAGGTTTACACAATAATAATAAAACCACATTTCCCTGCTTTTGTGAGACATAGAGCCCTTTCTCCCATTCCTTCCATAGAGTTTTGCACATGTCGGGGGTGTTTGTGATAAGCACACTATGAATTATCTTCTTATGACACTGGGTGTCTGTCACTGTTCTTCTCCTTCTGTCTCACTGGGATGGTGCCTTTGGTGCTTTATAAAGTCAAGAGAGGCTGCCTCGTCTCCAGTGCCCAGCAAATAAACCTTTATTGCTCTTGCTTCTGATGCTGCCAAGCCACCATCTCCCAACACCATCAATGCTGTCTTCTGTCTCTGTCCAAGTTGCCAATGCTAATGCTGCTGACATACTAAGATCCCAAAGCCTGGTGAAGCAATTAGTAGGGAAAAAGAAGAAAAATAAATTTTATTTGCTTGTTCATATTGTGTGTCCATGGGGCCCAGGCCAGAGAACACAGACCTTAGGTGACAGGTCCCAGGTCTATCCAAGACCCCAGAAATCCTCTGTACCAATCCACTGCTCTAGAACTAAAGTGTCTGAAGTTATTTTGTGTTTGCTTAGGATGTGATCTTAGGTTCCTCATTCCTTCTCTTAAAGACTGGCTCCAAATATATGAAAACCTAAGGATAATCTCGGGTTTGGCCCCACCTAGGATCTTTGCTGTGTGCCTATATATGTGGAAATTAGGTCCGCGGAATTTATGGGTTTGATCAAATGTTAACAAGCTTCTCAGTATCAGAGATGCAATAAGTGGGTATTTTGACTTGTAATTCAGAAAAGGATTTGTTCATTTATTCATGTGTTCATTCAACAAATATGTGTTGAGGGCTCATTTTTTGCTAGCTACAATAAGAAGGAACATCTATAATACCCACTGGCCCTTCAGAGCTTATGATCTCAGGGTGTGAGAAGTACATCGTAGGGTTTAACTTAGGGTCTAGTGGGAGTTCATAGGAGTGACTCCTAACCTAAGAAAGCCTTCAGAGATGAATTAATCTTTAAATTGCGCCTCCAGGACAAGAAGTTAGCAAGGTTAATGGAGAAGGCTGGCTCATGTCTGTGGTCTAGGGGAGTTGGGGAGAGTAGGCAACTGAGCTCTAAGCTTTCTTGCCAATAAGCTTAGATTTTCTCTGGACAAGCACTTGAGTGCCTCCAAATTGCTTTAGAGGTTAAATGAATATCCATTTTCTTTTTTAAAATAATAATATGGAACTTTAAAAACAGCAACTTCACAATATAGAGGATTCCTTGTGAATTTATTAGAATGAGGGAAAGGAGACAGGATTTTAGTTAATGAGAAGGGTAGGGTTGGACACAAGATTGTGATTTTTAAATAAGTTAGGCAAAATCAGTGTAAAGTAACCTTCAGGGGTGGCACCAAGTTTTATAGAGGCTGAAATTTATGTAGCATGGGGTATGCCCTTTAAAAAAAATAATCCAAAAATCTTACTTTTGTAATTTTTCAGACATATAACTGTGAGAACACATTTTGATTTAGTACAGGTCTTATGAAAATGAAGAGTATTGAAGCTTATGCCTCATTAGCATCATGGCAAACATTATGACACTTTCAGAGAGAGTCAAGGCTGAAGGTACTTGCACTCATTTCATTCTTAATTTCAAAACTTTCCCTATGTGAGTGGTTTGTGTGAGTTTGGAAAAAGAAAGGAGAGAAGGGGAAGATAATAAAGATTTGGTGTGTGTGTGTGTGTGTGTGTGTGTGTGTTTGCTTATAATTATAGTTCACCAAGCAAAATTTTTCATAGTCGTTTTTAATACACTCTGTGTTGTAGAAAGATTTCAACACCTTCTTAGCAAACAATGGCCATATAAACCTAAAATGAATAGCCAAAGAGGATGTGGTCTTTCAGCACCTTCATCTAAAAAACACTGCAGAGGAACTTCCTATATTAAGGTAAATGAATAAATAAATCTTCCTGTGGAGGCACAAATTCTCTGAAGTTATTTTATTAGGAACAAAGCTAATCAAATATTAACTGGGAATTGAAGTAGGAGAGAGAAAGAGGGAAAGAAAGGGAAGATCAGGAAGGTGGTGTACTGTTGAACTGGCTCTCCAGAGAAAAAGAAGGAGCCTGGATATGTATGCCAATGCCTGGGGTGTAATTACTCTCACTGTGGCTGACTTCAGTCTACTGCTCCAGCATCACTGATGTGGAGTTGGGAAGACATGAGCACAATCAGTTCTTGAAGGTCAGTGAGATCCACTCCAGAAGACACCTCCCAGAATGTAAAGTTTCTGTGGTGTGGTTGATGCTTCCTTGTGGAGGTATCAGAACAAACCTTTTATTTAAAATGCATCTCAAATGTGAAAAGCAGCTGTTCTTCTTTGCTTGAAGCACCTGCAATAAAATGCAGAGCATGGATTTTAGGTCCTACATGCTCTTGAGTGAATTTTGCTGGATGAAAGGATATTCAAACCCTGTGAGTAGAGTTGGCCAGGGTTTTGAGAATTCCAGATGGGTTCCTGGCATCTTCCTCATCGAGTTCTGTATTAACAACTGCAACCTTCAGAAGACTGGTAGAGAGGCTCAAGTTTAGGGAAAAGCACAGAAATAACAAGAACTGTGATACCTTTTATCAAGGGCTACTTAAAACATAGACTATTGTTGGTAGAATGTGGTTTAAAAAATGAGAAACACAAAATTTTGATTGATTAGTAGGTAGACATCATTTATTCATATATTAACAGCACATGTAGCTTGTAACAAATATTTTAATTTTTTTATGTTAATTTATTAATATTTTTAATTTTATCATTCCTTCCTTCCTTCCTTCCTTCCTTCCTTCCTTCCTTCCTTCCTTCCTTCCTTCCTTCCTTCCTTCCTTCCTTCCTTCCTCCCTCCACATTGAGTAATTACAATGTTCCAGGCATGGTATTTAATGTTTCAGGCCAGGTGCTGGAGGAAACCAATAAATAAGGCAAGGCTCAGACACTGAAGGAGCTCATGGAAAGAAGGAAACACTCATGTAAGGAAACACTCATGTAAGGAAACTCATGTTTCAAGAAGGAAACACGCATGTAACAACAGGGGCTGAGATAAGAGGCTAGCTGGGCATAGTCAAAGCATGAAAAGAGAGTGTTAATTCTGGCTGGGTAAGGGCCAAGATGGAGATCAAGACAGAATTTGTAAAGTTATAACACAGAACTTAAAAGATGAGAAGCTTGGTGACCAGGGGTATGGGAGACACAGGCCGTGTGAGAAGGGGCAGGCGGAAGCCACCTATTGGTCAAGGCAAAGCAAGGAGGTTAGCCTACCTGGAGATACAGGGACATGCACTAGAAAGTGCAGTCTGTGTGTGAAGATGTCAGGAGAAGCCTGATCATGGAAGACCTTAGAAAACACATCAAGGTTTATGTTAAACTGCTACTATGGAGAAGCCATCTGTGGTTTTCAACTGGAGAGTGATATGATCATTTCTGGGACTTTTGTTTTGTTTTTAAGGATCAGCCTAAAGTGGCTACATGAAGAATGGATTGGAGGATAAAAAGCTATGGCCATGAGAGCAGTTGAAAGAATGGAACCAAGGGGCTGGGCGCGGTGGCTCACGCCTATAATCCTAGCACTCTGGGAGACTGAGGCAGGCGGATCGCTCGAGGTCAGGAGTTCAAAACCAGCCTGAGCGAGACCCTGTCTCTACCAAAAATAGAAAGAAATTAATCGACCAACTAAAAATATATATTGAAAAAATTAGCTGGGCATGGTGGCACATGCCTGTAGTCCCAGCTACTCAAGAGGCTGAGGCAGCAGGATTGCTTGAGCCCAGGAGTTTGAGGTTGCTGTGAGCTAGGCTGACGCCACAGCACTCACTCTAGCCTGGGCAACAAAGTGAGACTCTGTCTCAAAAAAAAAAAAAAAAAAAAAAAGAATGGAACCACGGGATTTGAGAAGGTTCTCACCTAGAGGGAGTACTGACAAGGATGGATGGCGCAGAGGAAGACACTTAGGAATTTTAAAGAGGTAGAATTGTCCGGACTTTGTCACCATTTGGATGCAGAATAAAGGAATGGTTTAAGCTGACTCTGAGGTATCTTACTGGGGGTCAGGGGTGGGGAGGAGACTTACTGAACAGTGACAAAAGAGGAGACACAAGAGAGGGGTCAACACTGGAAGAAGATAACAAAACCCTGGGAAACCTAAAGAATAAAAGTGCAACAACAACAAGGATTACGTCATAAAGTACTTTGAGATATCCAGGATTTAAGGCATGACAAAAAATAATAGGATGTATTCTTATGGTAAATTTTAATTTATAAAACACTTATGCACATTATCTCACTTGGATTTTTGACCCTTACATGAACTCTCTGAGAGAGGCAGAGCAGGTGCTGTAAACCCAGGTGGACAAAACGCGGTAACTGGAAGTCTGCGATTGCAAAGCAGATTCGAAATCACACAACTGAGCAGAGGTAGGGCAATGTGCTGAGATATGTTTTCTCGGTGCCAGTGCAATGCTGGTGACAAGAATGGAAGGACAGACTGAACGCCCTGTAGAATCTGATTTTCCTCTTTCTCCAGGAATAGTTCTGTCTGTGGCCCTGTGTAAGACACCTCGAGCATGTGTCTTTGTGGAGCAATTTCTCCATGAGGTCTCCAGTCACATCAGGGGAGACCTGAAGGCTTTATTTGAGTTGCCTAAAATTATGTTCAAGCTCTTGAGGCCTTGAAATTCCTGGAGCTTGAATGATCCTTTACCTTGGAGGGTCCTGGAGTACCGACTGTCCTAGTTGCTGTCTTAAGATCTAAAACTGAAGAGGATAAAGCAAATACATGGTCATCTTTTCCGTTCTGTGGAAAACAGAAAGAAAAACACAGAAAACCTGCCATTTCCCTCGGGTCAAGTGACAGACACTGGCCTTTGACTTTCCTTTCAGAATGTTCCAAAATAAACAGAGAATCACGTAAGCCTGAAGAAAAGGAGCCAATCAAACTTCCTCTTGCCTGGAAAAGAACAGCTTTTTGTACTATTCTAAGTTGGACACTGGGAGAGAAAACAAAGTTACTTAAAATTCAATTATAAATTAAAGAATGAGGACTGTAATATGCTTTGCAGGTTCTCAAAAAATCTGTTTAAATGTTAGCTTATCTTTTGTAAACACCACCAAGCAATCTATATCTTTCTATCATGCTCTTCGCTCGTTTGTAATAACTGAAGGAAATGTCCCCTCACGTATTATTTAAGCTGGTGGAGAGTATGTACCATGCTTCTTTGCTCATCTCAGATGAGAGGAAAAAATACTCTCAAACTTATTTGCACAGCGAAGTTGAGCCTTGGAGGTAGCTGTTTCCATTTGATACCTCTTCAATTTTAAAACTAAAGTTAAAAGTGGAGTTCAGCAAAATTAACAAGAGCATTCGTCACAACTGATTCCCACTCCTCCTCCTTCAAATGCTTTTTTACCATGGTGACCAGGAAACCATGCTCTGCTGTTTTTCCTCCTATTTCCCAGGATCATTTTCTCAAAATCTTTCTCTTCCTGATGTCAATCTCAAGTTTCAGAACTCATCCTATCTCTCCTCTCTTTCTTACTGACAATTTTATCCAATTTATCCTTTAAATAGCCTCTCTATCCCGATGACTCCCAAAATTACATCACTGGTCTGAATTGTTCCTATAAAATCTCTATTGTTCTAACCAACAGCTAACTTCACATCTCCACTTAGATATCAAATAGGCATCTTAAACTCAATATGTCCAGGACAGACTCTCGATTTCCACTCAGTCCTCCTCATAAACTCACTCCATCTCTCATCTCCCCTAGCTCAGCAAGTGGCATCACCATTCTTCCAGTTTTTTAGGTCCAAACCCTAGGAATCATCCCTGATTCATATATTTCGCTAACATCCCATCTAATCCATTATCAAACTCTCTCTGTTCTACCTTCACAATATATTCCGAAGCCAATTGCTTCTCTTAATCTTTATCATTTCTCACATGGATTGTTGCTATCTATCACCATCTAACTTTTTCCCCTGCTTCCTTGCTTATCTTTCTAAGTCTATTCTCCCCCAACAGAGTTGTCTTTTTAAAATTTAAATCAGATCATGTGACTCCTCTTAGAACAAAATCAAAACTTGGTATCATGACCTCCTAAGTTCTACGTGATCTGGTCCCTGCCTTCTTCTCTGATCTCTCCTCTTGGTATTCTGCACTTTGCTTGCTCTGAGCATGCTCACTTTTCTTTTTATACCCTGCACATCTAAACACTTCTCACTTCAGAGCCTTTGTGCATGCTGTCCTCTCCCTGGAATTCTCTACCTGCCAAACCTCAATTCTTATCATCCCTGATGTTTTGGCTTAAATGTCACTTTCCTCACTATCCTGCTCTCTATTTCCTACATTTTTTGTAAACACTATCACTACAAAAAATACATGTATCAATTCTTGTTATTTTATTAATTTCTTTTATTTCTTTCCCCGAGCTATAATAAATCTAAGTTAGTAGAGCTCGTGTCTATTTTTGTATCACTTGTGTATCCTCAATGCCTAAAATGTACCTGACACATAGTAGGCACTATATAAACTTTGATGATTTGATGAATTAGTTAATAAATGAATGCGTCTGTAAGATTCAATCTCCCTGGTACATATTGTTTGTTTTTTCACTTCTAACTTACATAAAATAAACAACGAGTGTGTGCATGTGTGTTTCCTAAAGCTAAAGTACAGAAATTATTGATATTTATAACAACATTTACAGCAATCTGAGAACTAGCGTGGTAAGTCTGGAGAAAATATCTCTTCCAAACATTTGCTGGATGGCATAAGTATCATATACACAACTGCCATTAATATTAGCAAGCAAAGCATGGAATTACTTTCTCCAGAATATTCTGAATGCCAATACCATATTGCCATTACCTGATACTCTTGGATGTATCCTTTTACCCTCTCGTTCAATAAAGAGCAACAAGATGCCTATTATTTGCCAAATACTGTGATAAATACAAAGGCATGTATTTGAAAAGACAGGCAGAATCCTGTCCTCATGCTACTAACAGGGAAGCCAGATATTAAACAAATAAGACAAAAGAACAATTTTAGAACCATAGAATATTAGAGGAAACCATTACATCTGCATTTATAGGCAAAAGAAAAATACAAGTTATGTAGAGAAAACTTGGCCAACTTTGGGAATACCACTGGTTCATGGAAGTATTAGGGTTTGAACTGTAGTCTCTATGTATCAATGTTTTGCTCTAATTAAGGTGGCATACATCCTCATTTTCCCAGGACAGTAAAGGCTTATCCCAATGTCCTAATTACTAAAAATTTCCTCTTTTCACTCTCAAATTAGTCCTGGTTTGGATAATATGGCATTTTAACTCTCTCACACTGGCTATACTAGATCAGAAATCATGAAACATGAAGAATCTTCTACACCTACTGATTTTTCTAGAAAACCAGTCTTATCCCTTGTATGAAAATTGCCATACTGGGCATTATTTTTTTTTCTAATAATACTTATTTAAGCTAGAAATCAAGTCACTGATAAGGTGAAAGAATACTGCTCATTCAGATTTTAATTGGATGGGGATTAATTGATCCTCTTTCAAGGAGCTCTGGGCTTGAGTTTCATATAGAGAGGCATGAGCAGTCACAGTAAAAGCAGACAGAGGGAATCATGAGCATGGCAGAGTCAATAAAGGCTGATTTCAAATGGAAACACTTCTGAAGGGCAAAATGACCAGGTCACTAATTCTATCAATAAAATTAAAAGAATGAGATTGTGCCACTCTTTGAAGTTTACAGCACAATTACTAATGTTTTCATTGGTTTCCTTATTTCCATGTTTTTTACAAGCTAGAAATACCTGGGATATTTACAATACATGTGTACTCTCTCTTTTTGAAAGTCTCTCTGTATCATGCATTTTGGGCTCCATCCAGGCCTCCATATTTTCTATTCCAGAGTTCAAGATACATGCCACGATATCTACAGCATAGGTTAAGGAATAACCTTTACTGGGAAAATTTACACAGGTCAATGTCTGCTTGGGTCCACTTAAATCTCACATCACCCCATAGGAAGCTTGCCCAGGCCAGGGTGCTTCTGGGCTTAAAAGGCAGAGCTGTATTTCAGCACATAGATCTTTTCCACCTGTAGGTCAGGTCTCTGCAATGCAGACAAGCTGCTGAGAGAGCATCTTGGTCCATAGAAGACACACAGGATGCTTGGAGACAAGAATTCTGGATTTTAAATGGCAGCAGTTTTCTGGTAATATGGCTGCCCAGCACCCAGAGACCTGAGGGTAAATGGGACATTTTATTCCATCCTGGCAGATGAAGAAGCCCCTGGTCAAATAGGAATCTGAGCATGGGCTTAGGCCTGCCCTCTGGGAATAGGAGGTGAGGCAGATACAGCTGGTTTATTGCCCAGGTAATATACAGTGACCTTCCATGGATTACTTATCTGCTCATTGCAATGGACACTGCCAAAATACCTGGTCTGATTTCATATATACAAAATTTCAAATAGATATGTCAAGTATATATGTATATATGTAAGAAGATATAGATTTATATAGACATATAAGGTTCTTTTTTAGGAGACAGAGTCTTGCTATGTCACAAAAGCTGGCCCCAAGGAGATGGGCCAAGCAAGACAGCCAAACAGAAGAATCCAGCCATTGTCCCTTCACATGAACACCAAATTCAACAACTGTCCATGCCAGCAAGCACCTTCAGAAGAACCAACACTCAGGTGTATGATCACAGTACCTGGTTTTAACATTATATCAAGGAAAGAGGCATTGGAGAAGGCAGAAAAGGCAATCTTGCATTGCCTACAACACTCTCCCCTCAGCCCTTGGCAGTGCTGCACCAGCATGCCAAGTGGAGAGAGAAAGATTCTGTGTGCCTGTGTGGTGGGGCAGGGCAGGGGATGTGGAGATGGTGAGTGATTGTGGGATTTGCATTGAAACTCAGGGCCAACCTGGCACAGGGAAGCATGGCACAGGACAGAATTCTGCCAGTCCCCACAGCAGGGGCATTTAGAACAGCCTAGCCAGGGGGAAATCCTGTGCTCCAAAACCTGAGTTCCAGCTAGCCCACCCACCAACGGACAAAAAGCAGTCTGGAGGCTGGACTAAATTTGTAAGGCAGTTGGGCCACAAAGGCTGCAGTCTTTGGGCAATTCCTGTGGCTGTGCTGGCTCAGACCCAGCAGACTTGGGGTACATATGACCCAGTGAGACACCAGCAGCTGTGGCCAAGCCAGTGTCTGTGTCATGCCTCCTCCAACTACAGGCAATGCAGCTAGGAGGCTTCTTCCACTTGGGGAAAGGAAAGGGAAGAGCTCAGAGGACTTTGTTTTGCAACTTAGGAACCAGCTCAACCACAGTAAAATAAAGCACCACCAAGCAGACTCCTGAAGACCTTGAGTCCAGGCCGTAGTTCCTTGATGGCATTTCTGGACCTACCCTGGGACAGAAGGAAATGTGCTGCCCTGAAGAGATGGACATCCTGGCAGGATTCACCACCTGCTGACTAAAGAGCCTTTGGGCTTTGAATAAATATCAGAGGTAGCAAGGCAACAGTCACCACAGATTTTGGGTGAGACAGGGCTGGCTTCAGGTATCACCTGGCACTGATGGCCATGAGGGAATGCTCACATCACTCCTTCCCCAACTCCATAAGCCCAGTACAGAAGTGAAGGAAGTGAGTGAGAGATTTTGCCTAGTTATCCAGGGAAATCTTCCATGTCTTCCCCAAGTCTACCAACATGGTACCACCAGAAGTCTGCAAGAGTCATAGCATTACTGGGCTGGGGCATCCTCAGTGCTGATGTGGGCTACAGTGACAACTTAGATCATAATACTTAATTCCATTTCCTACAAGAAATGCTAAAAGGAGTTCTTCAATCTGAAAGAAAAAATTAACAATAAGAAATCATCTGAATGTATACAACTCACTGGTAAGAATAAATATACTCTATTGCTGTAATTGTGGTGCATAAACTGCCTGTATCTTGAGTAGGCAAAATAGAAGACAAACCTATTAAAAATAAGTACAACAATTTTTGAGAGATAGTATAAAAAGACACGGGTGGAAACAACAAAAAGTTAGAAAGTATGGGGGATGGAGATAAGTGTAGAATTTCTGTTAGATTTCTATTTGCTTCTTTGTAAACACAGTTATTATATATTTAAAATAATTGGTTATGAAATGCTTTTTTGCAAGCCTCATGGCAAATGCAAATCAAGAAACCTACAATAGATTCGAAAAAATAAAAAGCAACAAATTAAAGCATACTACCAGAGAAAATCACTTTTAACAAAGGAAGACAGAAAGGAAGAGAGAACTATAAAACAACCAGAAATCAAATAATAACATGTCAAGAATAAGTCCTTACCTATCAATAATAATATTGACTATGGATGGACTAAACTCTCCAATCAAAAGACATAGAATGGCTGAGTGGATATAAAAACAAGACCTAACTATATGTTGTATGCAAGAAACCCACTTCACTTATGACAAAACAAAAACTGAAAATTAAGGGATGGGAAAAGATATTCTATGCAAATGGAAATGAAAAAAGAGGAGAAATAGCTATACTTCTATCTGATAAAATAGATTTCAAAAACTGTATAAAGAGACAAAAAAGGTCATTATATAATGGTAAAAGGGTCAATTCAGCAAGAGGTTATAACAATTCTAAATGTATATATATGTACCCAACACTGGAACATGCAGGTATAGAAAGCAAGTATTATCAGCCCTAAAGAGGGAGGTAGACCCCAATATGATAATTTCTCAAGACCTCAACACTATACTTTAAGTATTGAACAGACCATTTCGACAGAAAATCAACATAGAAACATTGGACTTCATCTGCACTGTAGATCAATGGACCTAACAGATATTTACAAATGTTTTAGCCAACAGCTACAGAATACACATTCTTCTCCTCAGTTCATGGATCATTCTCAAGGATAGACCATATGTTAGGCCACAAAACAAGTCTTAAGAAATTAAAAAAATTGAAACCATACCAAGTATTTTTTCTGACCACAATGGAATAAAACTAGAAATGAATAACAAAATGAATATTGGAAACTATACAAACATAGGAAGTTTAACAATATGCTCCTGAATGACCAGTGGGTCAATTAAAAGGTTAAGAAGGAAATTTAAAAATTTCTCTAGGCAAATATCAAAACCTATGGAATATATTAATAGCACAAGCAGTAATAAGAGTAAAATATACAGCAATAAGTGCCTACATCAAAAAAGTAGAAAAGCTTCAAATAAACAACCTAATGATTCACTTCAAAAACTAGAAAAACAGAGCAAACCAAACCCAAAATTCGTAGAAGAAAAGAAATAATAAAGGTCAGAGCAGAAATAAATGAAATTAAAACCAAAAATCCCTACAAAACAAAAAGTTGATTTTTTGAAAAGATAGACAAAATAGACACACCTTTAGCCAAACTACTAAAAAAAAAAAAAAAAAAAAGTAGATGAGCCAAATAAATAAAATCAGGCATGAAACAAGAGTCATTACAACTGATCCTGGAGAAATCCAAAGGATCATTAGAGAGTACTATGAGCAAATACATGCCAATAAATTGGAAAGCCTGGAAAAACTAGTTAAATTCGTAGACACATACAACCTACCAAGATTGAACCAGAAAGAAATCCAAAACCTGAATAAACCAATAACAAGTAAGGAGATAGAAGCAGTAATGGAAAGTATCCCATAAAAGAAAAGTCCAGGACCAAACAGCTTCACTGCTGAATTCTACCAAGCATTCAAAGAATACCAATCCTACTTAAACTATTCCAAAAATCAAGGAGGAGGGGACCCTCCCAAACTCATTCTATGAGGCCTCTATCACCCTGATACCAAAACCAAAGACATAACCAAAAAAGAAAATCATATGCCAATATCTCTGATGAACATAGATTCAAAAATCTTCAACAAAAATACCAGCAAAGTGAGTTTGATAGCACATTGAAAAGATCATTCATCATGATCAAGTGGGATTTATTCCAGGGATGCAAGGATGGTTCAGTATATGCAAATCAATCATTGTGATACATCATATCAACAGAACAAAGGACAAAAACTGTATGATCATTTCAATTCATGCTGAAACAGCATTTTATAAAATTCAACATCCTTTCAGGATTAAAAAAAAAAAACTCTCAAAAAACTGGGTATAAAAGGAATGTACTCCAACACAATAAAAGGCATATATGATAGACCCATAGCTAGTATCAGAGTGAATGGGGAAAAACTGAAGGCCTTTCCTGTAAGATCTGGAACAAGACAATGATTTCCACTTTCCCCACTGTTATTCAACATCACATTGGAAGTTCTAGCTAGAGCAATGGGACAAGAGAAAGAACTAAAGGGCATCCAAATTGGAAAGGAAAAAGTTAAATTATCATTGCCTGCAGATGATATGATCTTATATCTAAAGAAACCTAAAGACTCCACCCCAAAATTATAGTAACTGATAAAGAAATTCAGTAAAGTTTCAGGATACAAAATCAACACGCAAAAATCAGTAGCATTTCTATATGCCAGCAGTTAACAATCTGAAAAAGAAACCAAGAATGTAATCCCATTTATAATGGGTACAAATAAAATAAAACACCTAGGAATAAACTTAACCAAAGAAGCTAAAGATCTCTATAATGAAAACTATAAAACATTGATAAAAGAAATTAAAAAGGACACACAAAAATGGAAAGATATTCCATGCTCATAGATTGAAATAATCAATATTGTTAGAATGTCCATACTACCCAAAACAATCTACAGATTCAATGAAATCCTCATTAAAATACCAATGACATTCTTCACAGAAATGGAAAAAATAATCCTAATATTTATATAGAACCACAAAAGACCCAGAAAGCCACAAAGAACAAAACTAGAGAAATCCTATTACCAGACTTCAAATTATACTATAGAGCTATAGTAACTGAAACAGTATGGGATTGGCATAAAAACAGACACATAGAGCAATGGAACAGAATAGAGAACCCAAAAATAAATCTACACATCTATAGTGAACTTATCATTGACAAAGATGTTCAAGAACATACAGTAGGGAAAGGAGAGTGTCTTTAATAAATGGTGCTGGGAAAATTGGATATCCATAGGCAGAGGAATGAAACTAGGCTCTTATCTCTCACCATATACAAAAATCAAATCAAAATTGATTAAAGACTTAAATCTAAGACCTGAAACTATGAAATTACTAAAAGAAAGCATTGGGGAAATGTTTCAGGAAATCGGCCTGAGCAAGGACTTCTTGAGTTATGCCCCCAATGCACAGGCAACCAAAGTAAAATTGGACAAATGGGGTCACATCAAGCTAAAAAGCTTCTGTACCACAAAGGAACAATCAACAAAGTCAAGAGACTACCCACAGAATGGGAGAGAATATTTGCACACTAACCATCTGACAAGGGATTAATAACTAGAATATAAAAGGAGCTCCAACAACTCAGTAGAAAAAAAAATCAAGTTATCCAATTAAAAATGGGCAAAGGATCTGAATAGTCATTTCTCAAAAGAAGACATACACATGGTCAACAGGTATATGAAAAAATACCAAACATCATTAGTTATCATAGAAATGCAAAGCAACACTACAGGAAGATTATCATGTCACTCCAGTTAAAATGGCTTTTATCAAAAATACAGGTAATAAATGCTAACAAGGATGTGGAGAAAGGGGTGACCCTCATACACTGTTGGTGGGAATGTAAATTATTGCAGCCATTATGGAAAACAGTATGGAGGGTCCTCAAAAAACTGAAAATAGAACTACCATATGATACAGCAATTGAAAAGATATCTGCACTCCTATGTTTATTGCAGCACTATTCACAATAGCCAAGATTTGGAATCAACCTAAGTGTCCATCAGCAGATGAATGAATAAATAAATTGTGGTACATATACACAATGGAATATTATATAGCCACAAGAAGGAAGAAAATCCTTCCATTTACAACAACATGGATGGGAGCATTATGTTAAGTGTAATAAGCCAAGCACAGAAAGACAAATCTCATATGTTCTCACTCATACGTGGGAGCTAAATATTAAAAATTATTGATGTCATGAAGACAGAGAGTAAAATGATGGTTTCCAGAGACTAGGAAGGGTAGCAGGAGGTAGTATAAAGTGGGGATGATTAATGGGTGCAAAAATATAGTTAGATGGATAGAATGAACAATATTTGACAGCACAACAAAGTGACTATAATCAACAGTAAGTTAGGGTATACTTTAACTGAAAGAGTGGAATTGGAATATTCCTAACATGAAGAAATGATAAACACCAGAGGTAATGGATACCTCAAATACCCTGATTTGATCAATTCACATTGTATGCCTGTATCTAAACATTATATGTACACTATAAAGAAATTCAACTATTATGTACCCCTAATAATAAAAATTTAAAAAATAAAAAAGCTGGGTTAAGGAGAAGGGGATGGGTATATACATACATAATGAGTGCGATGTGCACCATCTGGGGGATGGACACACTTGAAGCTCTGACTCCAGAGGGGAAGAGGGGGCAAGGCAACATACATAACCTAAACATTTGTACCCCCATACCATGCTGAAATAAAAAAAAAAAGCTGGGCTTGAACTTCTGGGCTCAAATAGTACATGCCTCAATCATGCCTGGCTTATATATAAAATTTGATTGTAATTTAGGAGTTATGTTTATATTACATATTGCATAGTGCATATATATATATATATATATATATATATATATATACTTTGCATATATGCATGGATGTATTTAAGCCACTAAATCAAATTGAAAGTGAAAACAAATTTCATAAATTTCAAAATTATGAAATAGTTTCAAGCAGACCATGAGGTTTCATGCTATCAATTATGTCTTTTCTAGAGATGAAGGGTTTTTTTTTCTTTTTTTTTTTTTTGTCCCCACACATTCCCTTTCCTTTTAAATCTTTCTTTAGATGTGGGCTACCTTGGTACTATGAACTTTGATATATCACTGAAAATTTAACCTTGATATGTAGTTTGCTGGTTCAACTGCTTTCTATGTTGTCATGAAAAAAGATGACCCTACAGCAATGAACTATTTTGAGTGGTCATCAGCATTTCATCATTTCATGAACTTTTTATTAGAATTTTGTTTTCCAATTTTTTTCAACTTAAAGAAGATTAAAACATTACTAACACCATTAAATTCCCTTTGTTATCCCCTTCCAAATCTCATTTCCAAACCCCCTTTCCTGAATCACCACTGTCATGAATTTGGCATTGATCTTTGTGGTGTATTTTTAAATATTTTTCTTACTTATCTATTTACCCAATAATATAAAGTGTTATGATATTAAAATTTACATAGATGATTTCATATTGTACATATCTATCTGTAATTTTTTTAAATCCATTTTTAAAATTTGGTTGGATATTATATATACTTAAGATATTGTGATGTATAATAAGAAATATATATTCGGTCTTCACCCCTGTTTCCCTGCACACAGCTCCTAAAAAAACTTGGATTCTCTGAAGTCGTAAGTTTCTTTTGGTATGCTAATAAAAGGACTGGTGCCTGGGAGCTCCTAGGCAGCCTCAGGATTGGGGCTGTGGCAAGGGAACCAACCATGTGGTTGAAGGGTTGGAACTTACAGCTCTTCCCCTCCTCCTCTACCAACCTCTTGGCAGGAGAAATGGACTGAAAGTTGAGTTGATCACCAATGGCTAATGATTCAGTCAAACCATGCCTACATAATAAAGCCTCCATATAGCCCAAAAGGATAGGGTTTGGCAAGCTACCCAGTTGCTGAGCACATGGAGGTGCTGGGAAGGAAACTCACCCAGAGAGAGCATGGAAGCTCTACTTCCCTTCCCACACACCTTGCCCTATGTACTTCTTCATCTGGTTGTTCACCTGCATGCTTTCTAATAGCCATTATAATAAACTGATAAATATAAGTATTAATAAGTGTTTCCCTGAGTTCTCTGAGTTGTTTCAGCAAATGATAGAACCCAAGAAGGAGGCCATGGGAACTTCCAATTTGTAGCCAAATCAGATAACCGTGTCGATAACCTGAGTACTTAGCGCTTGCAATTGACATCTGAAGTGAGGAATAATCTTGTGGGACTGAACCCTGAATCCCTGGGGTCTGTACTACCTCCTATGAGTGTGAGAACTGAATTGTATTGTAGGACACAGTTGGCGTCAGCTGGAGAATTGATGTGTGTGTGACGGGGTGGGGGGGACCCACATGTCTGGTATCAAAAGTGAAGTATTAAGAGTGAGTATAAGTACAGATAAAAAGAGGGCTTCTGGCCAGGCGCAGTGGCTCACGCCTGGTAATCCTAGCACTCTGGGAGGCCAAGGTGACGGATTGCTCAAGGTCAGGAGTTCAAAACCAGCCTGAGCAAGAGCGAGACCCTGTCTCTACTATAAGTAGAAAGAAATTAATTGGCCAACTAATATATATAGAAAAAATTAGCCGGGCATGGTGGTACATGCCTGTAGTCCCAGCTACTGGGGAGGCTGAGGCAGGAGGATCGCTTGAGCCCAGGAGATTGAGGTTGCTGTGAGCTAGGCTGATGCCACAGCACTCACTCTAGCCTGGGCAACACAGGGAGACTCTGTCTCAAAAAAAAAAAAAAAAAAAAAGAGGGCTTCTTTTCTTATAGAATTATATATTAGTAAAATTAAAGAAAATCAGTGAAATGGCCACCCATGTGCCCCCAACCTAACAGTCCTTTAGAAGCCTTATATGTGCCCCTAGCTATCTCATTCCCCTCTTTTTCCCTGGATGTAACTGCTATCCTGAATTTTATATTAAAAATTCTCCTAGTTTTCTTAAAATTTATATCACATATGACTGAACCCATACAAATATATGAATTACTTCCGCTTGCTTTTTACACTTTATATAAATGAAATCATACAAAATGCATTCTTAATCACCCTGTTTTTCCTCTCAACATTATATTGTAGAAATTGATTCATGCTGATACACATACTTCTATGATTCACTCACTTTTAATAAATAATATGATATGAAGAACTATCCATGTTGATATATAGATGTAGTTAATTCATACCCGATTGTGTGTGTTTAATGCAATGTGAGAATCTTTGTCTTTTAATGGGAAAGAGGAATTCATTTGCATTTGCCATTATTGCTTATTCCAAAGTGCAGTAATAGATTGAAATATCCTGGAAAAAAATTCTCTCAGTACAAAATATCCACAAATGTTAGATTAAATATATAAGAAATACCTGCAAAGCAAGGGTTACACAAATAAGGGAATCACAAATGAGTGCCGTGCAACAGTTTTGGGGGCCCAATTATTCATAGGTTCCTTTTTATTCACCCACAGCTCATGGAAGTTGAGCCACTTTTAGGCCATGTATCTGGCTT
This sequence comes from Microcebus murinus, assembly GCF_040939455.1. NCBI lineage: Eukaryota > Metazoa > Chordata > Mammalia > Primates > Cheirogaleidae > Microcebus > Microcebus murinus. The sequence goes on from NC_134104.1 coordinate 138,345,872, forward strand.
GTGGGCACATATGTCTAAGCTTAGTTCATTTGAACTTTCAAAGTAACTTTCTCATTCTTTGTTTTGATTACGTAGTTGACAGATTTCACACATAAACATCTTTAGGGGAAAATTATTTATTCAGCATTTCTATCTTTTCTATCTTTGAAAAGATATTCAAAGTAGAATAAGAAGTCCTTTATATCTGTCCAATCTGCTATAATAATGAGAAACCTTATGTGATCTTCCCAAAACCCAGGCTTTATAAAGTACATAATGCTACATCCAAATGTAAATCAACAATTTCATTGTGATGTTTTAAATTTAAAAAAAAATATTATCTCTTACAACTGGCCTCTAAATGGGTAAAAATATTCCTTGAGATTTAAAATACCTATTTACATATAAAATACGTATCATATATTTTGTTCAAGTATAATATATATGAAAATAGTATATGTGATATACAGTGTATTTCTTATATCTATATATTATGTTATGTGTTGCATATATAATAAAATTTTCAAATAAACACAGGTATTACTAGAGCTAATTTTTTGTATCATTTTTTTGTGTATCATTGCAAAATTTATATTTTTATTCTTCTAAAATACCCAAAAGATTGAAGGGGTATACTCTTCTTTTTTTTTTTTTTTTTTTTTTTTGAGACAGAGTCTCACTCTGTTGCCTGGGCTAGAGTGCTATGGTGTTGGCCTAGCTCACAGCAAACTCAAACTCCTGGGTGCAAGCAATCCTCCTGCCTCAGCCTCCCAAGTAGCTGGGACTACAGGCATGGGTCACCAAGCCTGGCTAATTTTTCCTTTTTTTGCTAGAGACAGGGTCTCGCTGTTGCTCAAGATGGTCTCGAACTCCTGAGCTCAAACGATCAGCCTGCCTTGGTCTCCCAGAGTGCTAGGATTACAGGCATGAGCCACTGCACCCTGCCAATGGATATACTCTTCTAACAATGTCTGAATACTGCAGAAAAATATAAAGTAAAATTGGTTTTTTCCCCCCATTCTATAAACTCTTTCTGGAATAAGGATTAGATAAAGAAAAACTAATAGTTCATAAACAGGTAAATTTAAATTAAATTTCTTTTTTTATTTCTATTTGGTTTTTATAACTCTACTTGCAGGCTGAATTAGTCACATCAGAACAGACAACCCATATTCAGTAGAACATCGACAAGTATTTATGATGTAGATGTTATTCACATTGTCCTCAAGTGACCATCAGACTCACTTTTATTCCTTAATGGAAAAGTGTTATGAAACAGTTGGAAGGTCTTGGCATGGCATGCTATGAGGAGGACTGTTAAAAGACATCTTTTCTCAAAAATATCTCCCCTTTGTAAACCTTGGCCTTAAAATTTTATTATTGCAAATTCAAAGCTTTTAGTTAAAGTTTTCTGAATCATTAATTCTAACGGTTAACACAGTTTTAACCCTATAATTAACATTAACATCTTAGGCCGGGCGCTGTGGCTCACGCCTGTAATCCTAGCTCTTGGGAGGCCGAGGCGGGCGGATTGCTCAAGGTCAGGAGTTCAAAACCAGCCTGAGCAAGAGCGAGACCCCGTCTCTACTATAAACAGAAAGAAATTAATTGGCCAACTGATATATATATATAAAAAATTAGCCGGGCATAGTGGCACATGCCTGTAGTCCCAGCTACTCGGGATGCTGAGGCAGAAGGATCACTCGAGCCCAGGAGTTTGAGGTTGCTGTGAGCTAGGCTGACGCCATGGCACTCACTCTAGCCTGGACAACAAAGTGAGACTCTGTCTCAAAAAAAAAAAAAACAAACAAACAAACAAACAAAAAAAAACATTAACATCTTAAAGTGAACTAGTATAGAAAGCTTTTCAAAATATGTTATTCCTCAGTATACTAGTATCAATATACTTTTTAAAAAGGGTTTTGATTTATCAAAAATTAAACATAGAAACATGACCTGATCCAGTGATTCTGCTTCTAAATATATACCAAAAATAAAAGAAAATAGTTATTCAAACAAAACTTGTACACAAATGTTCATAGCAGCACTATTCAAAATGGTCAAATGGTGCCCACCAACTGCCTGATATCCACCAACTGATGAATGAGTAAACAAAATGCAATATATCCATACTCTAGAATATCGCTCAGCCATAAAAAGGAATGAAGTACTGTATATGCTACAACATGGTTGAACTTCAAAAAATATAATGCTAAATGAAAGAGAAGTCTAGACTCAATAATTCTGAGTGATTCCCTATCCCTGTCCCTTCTTTGATGCAGCAGGCATTTTCAGTTTGTGGAGAAGAAGAAAAACACAAGTCCATTTTCTAGCAAAGCACCCTCTCTCATAGGGTAGCCCAATAAGCCTGTATTAACATGATTCCAAAAAGACTTGTCACAGATTAATTACTTTCAAATCAAAATGATCATTTCTTGCTGATATCCCCAGATGTTTCGTTAATTTATATCAAATAATGCTCCTTGTTACTTTTAGTCTCTGTTCCTTCCATTATGGTCTGCTGCCTACCTTCTACATTGGAATCACTTCAAAGAGAGAGAGGTGTCACTTAAAAATAAAAATTGGTGGGTCCCACTCCCAATAAACTAAATGGAGGATCTCTAAGGAAGGAGCACAACAATCCATGTTTATATTTTGTGATTCGTATGGATATAAATGTTGGAGAACTACTATTACGAGTTCTTTAATTTACCCTAGTCTGAGCTAGATCATCCGGAAGTCATGGGCTCACACCCTTCACATTGGCCCCAGGGGCTCTTTTTTTTTCCGATTAACTGCACTTTGGCAAGATGCCAGGAACTGATACTGAGGTGTGTTGTAAAAACACCTCTGCACAATTTCTGTGTTTATTGTTGAGATCATGCTTATAAAAAGACGTGGTATCCTCTCTGTAAAGACTCATGGGAGAAAATTCTGATCTCATAATCAGATAAAATTGTTCATTTCTTGAGCAACTAGATAGCTTTAACATAAATAGTATGAATCACTCACCTCTAGTGTTTCATTCCTCTCATTGGCTAGCAGAAACTTAGACTCAAGTTTCTGTCACACCTCTAGCAAATATACATGACCTCATTTTGTGATTTTTGTATCCTGACTCATTTTTGCTTCCATTGAAATTTCCTGACTTGTTTTTCTTTTGTTAAGATTTTTGCTAAAATCTTTTAGCTAAATTTGCTATTTCATACGTATCTTAACAAATTGCTTTAAATTCTTTCTGGAACAAGGCTGGTTATAAACAATTAACTGTATCTGAATTATTAACAAGTAGCAGGCATTCAACAGATCCAATAGTGAAATACAACGGTAACAGAAGTCGCCCCTGCCGCTGTGTTCTGTGTGCTTTTGCACAAAACTCTGTGTGAAGTAATTCCATTATAGCAATGTCCCAAGCAATTACTTGGACAGAATTTCAACTTTTGACACCAAGAACTGGTCTAACAACATTCTGTGACTTGGCATATCCGTGGACATGGGAGAAAATAATAGGACTGGTATATTTCCAAAGAATTATTGAGAAAGGAATTCAGAAAATGTCCCACAATTTTAATTCTCCTTTCTTTGCCCTTAATCTTGCTTGCTTATGCATGCTCAGGCATAATGTTAATATAAAGGTTACAGAACCCCAGGACTTGATTTAAATCTTCCTGGCCCTTTGGACATTTACGCAGAGCAAATTTCCTCTTTTCCCTCAGTTGAAATTCATGTGTTACACTTTGCTATGGGATGAGGAAATTCCTGACAAATGTCGTCATGATTTAGTTCACCTTGGGACAATAAAGGTTAAGCTGAAAATATTTAGAAGTTTGGGGTTTTTACAGATTAATTAATACCTATTTAGTAGGTATTAACTGTGAGTATGTTATAATAGAATGAGTTCTGGGTGTTTTCTACAACTACACAAAATATCTGAGTCAACCAGAAATGAGCTCACCCTTCTAATAACTTATGAGTAAATGAGTAAATCATAAACAACTCCCCCCCACCCCTTTTACAGATATAATCCTGGAAAAGATGGAAACTTCTGATAACAGATATGGGAAAGAAAGAGGGAGCCCTGGAGAATCTTTGGAACAATTAGAATTAGCTTTCTATAGCAACGGTGGGCCACATGCAGCATAGTAGTAGTTAAGCAGACTCTGACATTTGATTGTTCAGACTTAAACCCTGGCCCTAATGCTTATTAAGTAGGCAACACTGAGACATTCAACTTTAGTCTTTCTGTGCCTCAGTCTGTCTTTGGGTAAAGTAGGAATAATAACAGCACCTCTCTCACAGAGTTGTTTTGAGGATTAAACGACCTATAAAGAGCTCTTGATCCTAGAAATTCATAAAAGCTTAATAACCCTTAGCTTTGATTTTAATCCCTCTCTGGATGATGCCTTGAGACAGATTTACTTGCATTCTTTATTAGTAGACTTGGTAGTTCAGCCCAGGAGGAACCATTCCTATCATCCCTGCCACTAGCTCCACCCATAACGGAGGATGCCATTCCACGGCAGACAAGTTAGAAGGAGCAAGCCTTGCATGCTTAGCTGAGGACTTGGAGCTTTACCCCTGAGACAAACAATAGTCACTGGATGGTGGTAATAGGAAAAGTTGGCTTTTAGTAGATTATTCTGTGGTTAGAAAATTGTTAAGGTGAATGAGAGAAAAAACATAAAAAGAATGGCTTAAAGAAATAGAGTGTGTGTGTGTGTGTGTGTGTGTGTGTGTGTGTGTGTGTGTGTGTGTATGTGTGTGTGTTTTAAGGGAGTTATTGGAGGGGGTATCTATTTCTCTTTTTCTTTTTTCTTTGCCATGTAAATGAAATACATTTGTGCCCAGTGTCACGCTCCTAAGGCAAATTCTCAAATTCATTCACAAATCCTCTGTCCTGCTGCTTCTCCATTCTCAAAAATACAGATTCCACTTCCAGTTCCGACGTGGCTACTCAAAATGCAGTTATCATTTCTCCATTCCAGGCACTAGGAAAGGAAAAAGAAAAGAAGGCTGTGCATCCTTCTCTTAATAACACTTCCTAGAAATCATGCCAGAGCTTACTTCTCCTTATCAGAGTTTAGTCATGTGATTACCCTAGATGCAAGTGGGTCTCGAAAATGTGGTCTTTATTTGAAGTGGCCATGACATTAAAAATATTTGATTATTAAGTGAAAAGAGGATTTTTAGGGAACAAGTGGCAGTCACCGCCATTTGCAAACAGCTAGGAAATGTCAGAAAGCTATTTCTTACAGGACTGGGTCACCAGCTTCTTGCAAAAGGAAGAGTCAAAGAGTATCCCAGGTTTCTGATTTTGGTAAAAGGATGGAAGCGGTTTCAGTCACCAATATAAGGAAGAACTGGTGTGTAAGGAAGATCATGAATTCATCTTTCAGCATATTAACCTCAAGATATTTGTGGGACAACCAAATGGAAAATATATCTGAACAGTTGTATTTAAACTTGGGGAACTCAGGAGATAAATTCTAGCTAGAGATATAGATTTGCAAATCATCTCTATAGTTGGTGATTAAAAACAGGGGAGTACATGAGATAGCATGACTCTGCTTTCCTTTCTTTACTGTGGCTAAATGGATAAGAGGATGCAACTGATAAAGGCAATATCCTAAGGGCTCCACAGACCCCACCCACATGGCCATTAGGAGGGCTGAGGGCAGGGATAACTCTCTGTCCTCCCACAAGTTGGGAAGGACCAGTATGGAAATAGGAAGGGTGAACAAGTGGTAAAGGAATTCTCTTTGAGTCTGCGGAGAGAGAAGAGTTTATTTACAATGAAATGTGGTTCCACAGGTCACAGTGAAAAGCCTGAGGAGGATGTCAGGAGGATAGGGAGGAAGCCCTGGGGAAGTACATGAGAGCCCAGCTGGCCAGAGAGGCCCATGTTAATATGGGTGGCCAAAGACAGAAATGCAAGTGTCACGGTGGGATTCCCTGCCCCCAAATCTCAGCAGCTGCTCATTCTTTAGGAAAAGAATTTTCTCAAGTTATAAATAATTTAATTGATCTATGGGTTTTTACTCAGGGAGTCCAGGGTCCTAAATCCAGGTAGTAGCAGAGGCCTGATGATGCCGCCATCTGTGGTCCTCACCACAGCCTTTAGCCTATGCTCAGAGCTCCATGTGGAACCAGGACAAGGAGCGGTTCTGGGACTTCTGGCCACCTCTGCAGCAGCAGATCCTCCTGCCCAGATGGCGGAGGGAGAGATTTTTTTAATTCTCTCCATTCTATTAGCAGCAATCTTCAAATGGTGGAGGCCTGTCCTCAGGAAGTAGCCATCAGTTATTTATAAAGATTAATTAAGATTAAAGCTTGTCAACCTGCAGCCCACAGGGCCCAATCAGATTCACTGCTTGTCCTCGTAAACAAAGGTTTATTGAAACACAGCCACAACCGTGCATTCAACATTGTCTCTGGCTACTTCAGTGCTACAACAGCTGGGCTGAGTAGTTGTGACAAAGACCGTAAGGCCCACAAAGTCTCAAATTCAATATTTACTATTTGGTTCTTTAGAGAAAAAGTTTGCCAATTCCCAATTTAGGTGATTTATATAAAGCACTTAACACAGTATTTAGCCCATAGTAAGTGCTAATGAATTATACAAGTTTTCGTTTTTATTTTTAAAGTCAAATGTTTGTTACTAACATCTTTGTTATTGGCAATTTGATTTTAAACACTCTGGGGAAGCAATTCATCCTTGCTAATTTACACGTTACTGGTGACAAAATTTGCACATCTCTTCATTTTATCTAAAGTCTTCTATATATAATTTCAGCCATATGTATTTTTTATGAGTGTGGAGATCATGCCTAATTCAACCATATGGAAATTATTTTAACTTAAAGGCATTAAAAACCAACAGATGATTTCATCTCTTATATATGCAATTATTACAAGAGCCAAAATGCCCTACATTTGGATGGCAGGACAAGTGAATTTAAAGGGTGTTTTTAATCACCAATACTGAGCGTAAAAATGGAAGCAAAAGTGAGATTCAATTAAGGTGTAATATATAATAGCTGTCACATATGAAAATTAAAAATGTGCTAGAATAGCAAAACAAGACTCATGGATCATATAACCTACTTTCCATTTACTTTAAGTACATAGTTAAAAGATTTCAGCATTAAAATTGAAATCCTGCGATATGGTAATACATTAAATGTTAACCCAAATGATGTTTGGAGTTTAGTGGAAATTTCTCCTGGAGAATATAGCAAATACACCTATTTAATGAATTTGATTAAATTTAGTGGGGATCTGCTACAGAATATAATTAGAGAATAGATGGACTGAGTTGACACCTCATAAAAAAAGTACCAAAGAGTGTTTCGTTAAGTAAAAGGCAGTAATAACACAAGCCCATTGCAAGGATGCTTCAGTGTTGAGCTCAGATGTTGATGGAAAAGGAAATGACTAATTTGGGGAAGTCCGGGTGTGTTGTGTTCAATCCTTAGCATCCTGGAGGGCCAGAGAATTTCATGTCTCATAAAGTTTCAGGCATCAGCCAAGGTCAAATTTGAAGCAGTCACAGGTTGCTTTCAATGCCTGGCCAACTCCTCTATTAGCACCTATGTACCTTCACATGAAAGAAATTCTTCCCCTTCCCAGTAATACCAGTGCTGTGATGATATCTGCATTAGCCAATGTGCTACCTCATAGCCACATGTGACTACAGAGCAATTGAAATGTAGCTCGTGCAACTGAGGAAAGGAATTTTTAATCTTGTTTAGTTTTCATTGATTTAAACTTATATTTAAATAGCCACATGTAGCTTGCAGCTACCGTATTGGACATCACGGTTTTTAAATTGAATAGGTTTTAGGTTACTTTCAGAAAAGCAACAACAAAAAAATGCTGGGATTTTTTTCCACAAATGACATTAATTATCGTTTGAAGATGCCTCCTAACTATGTAAGAGAGTCTCCAGATTTGATCCACTGAACTCTGTACTTCTCCCTACTCTCTCATTCTTCAAAAAGGACTTATCCTGTGTCCTGTATCTGAAACTCCAGTCACCTATCTGATAAATTAACCCAGTAAAAAGTAGCCAATGTAAGAGCAGAAAACGTCAAAAGACAGTGCCTTCCCAGAAAGGCTTTTTTAAGTTACTTTGGTCTAAAGGTAAACATCACAAGTTTATAAGAAAAAATAAGTCTATACAAGTGGGTAGGGGGACAAAGACATATGGAAAATCTCTGGACCTTCCATACAATTTTGCTGTAAACTTAAACTTGCCCTAAAAAACCTGCTCTTGTAGAATGAATTAATTAATCGATCAGGTTAGGATAGAAAAAATGCTTTTAGAAATTGTGAAAAATCCTTACAATATAATATTTGTAAGAACAAATGTATATAGTATAATTCCAATTTTGTTTATATATTTGTGCAGTCCTTAGGTGTCCAAATCACTGGGCACAATGAAAGTATTATAACTTTATAAAAGTAGACAAAACAGTAGTAGGACAAAATTTATTATTTAATAAAAGAACTTTCTGAAAAATCTGTAAAATGGAAGGAGGACTTACATAACCCTGGATTTATTTATTATTTAATCTGTCTTCTGGGGTAATGCAATTAAAAAATTATGTCAGCTCCATCTGTAACTAAAATATATTCCACAAATCTGCCACCAAAACATAATCTTTTCAATGAGCTTGCTGACTAATAGATGAGGATATTATTTTCCTTTTCTCTGAGTTTCAGTTTCCTCATCACAAATGGAAATCAAACCCCTGAGCAAAAAAGCTTCTGCACAGCCAAGGAAACAATCAATAGAGCAAATAGACAACCTACAGAATGGGAGAAAACATTTGCATCCTATACATCTGATAACAGGCTGATAGCTAGAATCTACAAAGAACTCAAGCACATCAGCAAGAAAAAAATATCAAACAACCCCATTAAAAAGTGGGCAAAAGACATGAACAGAAAATTTTCAAAATAAGATAGAATAATAGCCAAAAAACATATGAAAAAATGCTCAACACTGTAATCATCAGAGATATGCAAATCAAAACCACAATGAGATATCACTTAACTCCAGTGAGAATGGCTTTTATCGAAAAGTCCCAAAACAACAAATATTGGCATGGATGTGGAGAAATAGGAGCACACTTACATGGCTGGTAGGACTGCAAATTAGTACAACCTCTATGGAAAGTAGTATGGAGATGCCACAAAGAACTAAAAGTAGAACTACCATTTAATCCAGCAATCTCACTACTGGGTATTTACCCAAAGGAAAAACAGACACCTGCACTCAAATGTTTATAGCAGCACAATTAACAATTGCAAAGCTGTGGAAACAACCCAATTTCCCATCAACACATGAGTGTATTGATAAAATGTGGTATATGTATACCATGGAATACTACTCAGCCATAAAAAGGTGAACTAATACCTCTTGTATTAACCTGGATAGAACAGGAGACCATTCTTCTAAGTGAAGTATCACAAGAATGGAAAAACAAATATCACATGTGTTCACCATTAAATTGGAAATAATTGATCAACACCTATGTGCATATATGGAAATAACATTCATTGGAAATCAAGCAGATGGGGGGGGGAGGAGATGGGTAAAATCACACCTAATGGGTACAATTCACATTATCTGGGGGACAGGCACTGTACAAAAGCAATTCATGTAACCAAATCATTTATAGCCTTGTAACATCCTGAAATAAATTTAAAAAATTAAAATAAAACAATTTCTTTACAAAAGGAAACTATAGAGTAAGAGATCAGAGAAAAAAAGGAAAGAAAAAAGGGAACAGAGGACATAGGGAATGAAAGAAAGAGAAAGGCATAAAGACAACAGCCACGTGAGGGAGAAAATGCCCTCCAATTACTGCAGAGAGGTATAGCAGAAGGCGTAATGAGATGAAACTATTTTATTTTAGATTTTTTGTAGAAGAGTGTGGATAGGTTTCTTTACAGCATTTAAACTCTTGAGTCTTCGGATTTCAGGAAATAAAGTAGAATTGAGCCCTATATTCTCACAAAAGTTTATAAAGACTCAAGGATGCACATGAATCATTTCAGGACTTAAGTTGAAAAGAATTTTAAAAAGAATAAAGAAGAAAGCTCTGCTATTACATGTAAAGAGTTTTTAGCCTGTTTCTCCTCTGGAGCCATGAAGAAGATAGCACTTACTTTTTCTCTTTAAAAAACACTTTCCACCTTAACCCTCAAATTTTGATTTGTGGGAGACAGGAACTATTAGCAATTAGGTGGTAATTAGAAGCTAGCTGAATTCCTAATTCACTGTTGGGAATTATCACATGAGAAAAGAATAGTTTTTAGCGTGTAATAGTTTATATCATGCTTTATCATCTTTTTTTCCCCCCTGGCCCCGACATCCCCTAACATGCCTTATCCTTGAGAGCAAGGATTGTGCCTTTATCACTGTATCTCTAGAATTCATGCACCATGGGGCAGGCCTGCAATAACTGTGTGCTAAGTAAATTCATAAGAACAATTTTTTTAAAAAAAACCTATAAAACAAGATTTTTCCCATGTAGTGGTATATTGCAAATTCTGAAATCTTGTAATCTTGTGTCAGTAAGCGGTCAATAAAAGGTATTTTGATTGTAAAAAATATAACACCTACTCAACCTCCCTATCATTTAGAACTGTGTGCTCTCACCAGGCACTTGTGAATGGGGATGGTTGTATCTTTAATAGAGTTTTAAAGAGTAGAATGTGCTTTTCACTACATGGCATAAATTTTTACCGGGTTACCACGTTTATATTTTAGAGAGATTTCAACAAATAATTAAAAAGAACTGGTTCACATTTCTCTAGTCACTACTTAGCTATGTCATTGTCACGCTTCCTGCATGGAGCCATCTCAGTCTGATAACAGAATGACCTCTTCAGCCACTAAGTCTAACCTTGGGAGAAAGGAAGTTGTATATTTTTATAAAAGAAAAAAGGTTGACTCTTTTTCACTTTATCTGGGTTCTACCTAACCCTGCTTAATTCCTCTATATTTTACCTCAGCTACCTTCTTGCTGTTTATTTGCTATAATGTTACATTGTCAGTTGTTTATATTCAAAATTCTTTTCAAATTTATATACCTAACATTTTTAAATAAAATTCTTAAGGTATATGCAAAATTTAATTGTTTGGCATGTACGCAGGAGAAAGATCTTTTAAATCCCTTTTAGTGTTCAGGAGAAACCAGTAATAGAGATAATTAAGATGAAGGTAAGTTTTGATAAACTTAATATCAACAGAAGAATAATTTTTGATAAAAGTGCCTTAATCAGAGCTCGTACTGCTTCACAGACTGCTAGAGGTGACATTATAAAAGACAGAAGTACAGTTAAACTTTCTATTTTAATTGCCAACAAAAGAAAGACGAAAGTGGACAGGTTACATTGCAAGGGGGCAATAGAAGAGATTGTCAAAACAGTACACATAATACTGCAAATTATCTGCCAACTTTTTCAATATTCAATATTAAAATTGTTGATTCTTACCAACACATGACACAGTACTGGGAAACTAGGAAAAGCTTCATTTTAGAGCCCAGAGATTAGGAAGAGAAAAATCTGTGACTTCCACATTAACCTGGATGGTCAGAAGACTTTCTCTTGTTATATGAAGTGGGCCATCAGTAGCACAGGTGAGATTTATAAACCAGATACATTTTTTTCAATCTATTTGTCCAATTGTGAACCAAAAAGGGAGTTTCTGCCAACAAGAAGTGGAAAAGGCATTGTTATGGGCTGAGCTGTGTCCCTGCAAAATTCATGTGTTGGAGCTAATGCCTACTACCTCGGAATAGGACCATATTTGGAGATAGGGTGTTTAAAGAGTAATTAAGGTAAAATGATGTCATATAGGTGGGCCCTAATCTAATGACTGGTGTCCTTATAAAAAGAGAAGGTCACGGACACACAGAGAACGAAGATAAGTGAAGATACCAAAAGATGATCTTCTGCAAGCCAAGGAGAGAAGTCTTGGAAGAAACCAATCCTAGTATCACCTTGATCTTGGACTATTCGTCTTCAGAATGGTAAGCAAATAACTACCAGCTGTTTAAGCTATTCAGTCTGTGTTTCTTTCTTCTGCCAGCCCTGGCAACCTAATATAGGCACCTTTACAAAATTTCTAAATCCAGTTGTTTCTTAGATCAAATCGTTAAAAGGTGCCCTCATTGCTATGAAAAGAAGAAATATCATCAACCCATGGTCCCGACTTCTACAGGTTTTGGTGGCAAGACTTTCTCACTCCACTTTTCAACACAAGATTTTCCCTAAGCCAGGTCCAAGACTGCCCGCTCATTTTTCCGCTTTAAAAATGCTTAGCATATGAAACTGCTAAGTAATTGATGATATATGATTAACAGGAGAAGCAGAATGAAAGAAAAAGCTCTCTCTCCGTGGCATTGTTCTCAAGACCCTTTTCCCAGCTGGGCTTGCAGCAAAGGAACCACTCTGAAAAGAAGCCACTGAGGAGCACGTTAAAATGTGAGCTCGGTGAAACAATCAGTCCCACTTCCTGGCACTTATGTCTTTGTCAAGCAACAGGAACACCAGAGTCGCCCTAATGGAAAGGAACAATGACCTATTTATTCTGATATCCTGTCTCCTACGGAGACTTATGCCAGGTTCTTTTGAGGAAGGGCTAAACGCCACATAACCACACTATTGTGTGCCACTTGACTGAGCACAGAGTTGGGGGACTTCACAGAGTATGGGAAGGGTGGTTTTCTTCCTGAAACATGTAGGATGTGTAAACATTATCCAGTCATTTTTCACCCTAATTTGAATTTCTGGGGACCTTCGTTAGCAGGATTTCTGAGCTGAAATATGTATGCTGTGAATAGTGACAGCACACACAACACTATGTATTTTATTACTTTCCTATTACCAACCACCCTTTGGTTTCTCTGTGCCTTGCTCTCATGACCTAGAGTAAATCTCATGTGTTCAATTTCCTACTCCCATATGCAGAATACTAATAATTTCTAGTAATCCATACTGATTACCATTTTTAATCTAGATCCATTAAGAATTTATGATCTCTAACTTTAACTGGAGTATCAGGACGGTTATTTTATCATTTCTCTTTGATATGTCTTTTCCACACAGTTGTAAACAAAGAAAACAACAATAAGCAAAATTATTTTCACTCTGAAATGCTTTAGAAACCTTAAACGCATCCTTGTATTAATATTTCCTACTAGTTGCATTATTTTGTTAGATATCTAACATTTACCCAATCAGTTATTACCTTTTGCAAATATGAGTATGTTCCAGCAGGTGTGAACAGCTCTTGGCCAAAGAAAAACCCAAGCTGCACATGAAGAGTTGGAGAGTCAGCTTTATTTCGCCCGAGGGCTCAGAGAGGCATATCTGCGACCAAAACTCTGAGCGCCCCTTTCTCGGTTTTCTTTTAGTTTTATACCTTTTGGGGGGTTACAGTTAGCCAATCACAAGTTTTCACAAAAGTCACCTCATTTACATAGTAGCCAATCAGAAGTATGTCCCAAAAGTCACCTCATTTACATGGTAGTCAGCCAATCAGAAGTATGTCCCAAAAGTTACTTCATCTACATGGTAGTCAGCCAATCAGAAGTATGACCCAAAATCACCTCATCAGCTGTGAGTATTAGTAGCTGCTTAATTTAGGAGCAGGATAAGCAAAACAGGCAGGTTTTGGTGGAACGCTCTGACCACGAAATCAGATAGGAAATCAGAATAGGCCACTCCAAAATATGCCTCTGTTGGGACTTAGAAAGCAATACTCCAAAATAAAGGCCTCAGAAGCAAAAGTTTTTCTCTGACCTTCTTCTGCCCTCCTGTCTTTCAGACCCATTCTCCCCCAGGACCAGCCATAGCTACTAAAACCCCTTCTTCCCTAAGGCAAGTCATGGAAAGCAGAACCCTTTTCACCAAAGCCAGTCATAAAACCTAAAAATATTACTCTAATTTTCCCTCCACCTTTCTGTGTCAAAACTGGCCATAAAAAAAATTATCTGACCTACCTTGTTAAGATCCCCATTTTGGAGAGGGTCCTATCCCACACCCAGAAGGACAGAATGCATGCTCAGAATGGCCGGGAAGAGTCTAGACATACAGGCATTGCTGGATCTCCCCACTCAGTCTATTAACATTAGATCACATCCTTTTTATCCAACCAATTTTTACATGGCTGTCTATACTTTGTTAAACCTAAGCATAAAAATGAACAATTTTCCCTGTATTGAAAGGCCCAAACTAGCCTAAAGGCCCAAACTAGCCTAACCAGCTTTTCGCTTCTGTAACTATGCTTGCTCATAGGTAATTAAGACCCTTACCCCTCCCTTTTTCTTTATCTTTTCCCGTAAGTGTCCCTTGCAAGTTCTCGGAATTGGGTAGTGGTCGTGCAACTGGTTGTGCAAGATGGAGCTACTGGAATTTCCCCACCCTAAACTCCCCGGCCACCTGCGTGTGGTCTTGCCCCATAAAAACCCTAAGCTTGAGAGCTTCGGGGCGGCAGCCTCCCCATCTTGGTGAGGCTGTTTAGCCCCTGCGCGCGCTGGAAATAAATCCTCTTGCTCTCTTGCATCAAGCCTCTGGACTCTGAGTCTTTTTGGGCGGTCGTCTCTCTCTCCCAAACGGGCTGTACATTTCTACGGCCCAACATTTGGGGGCTCGTCCGGGATCGGAGAGGCGACCCCTCTTAAAAAGACCGGTGGCACCAGGCTTGGAGGTAGGCAGACTCCGGAGTTGTCCTTTATGTTTGTCTCTGTGTTATATGTGATGTGTCAGTTTTGAAGTTTGAATTTGGAACGACAGGGTACTAACTCCGTGAGGAGGAAGTTCCTCTGGACCAAGATAGGGTTCTTGGCGGCCAGAAAAACTGTCGCCCTGGAGGACGCTCCAGGGATTAGGGGTGACCAAGTGGCCTTGGTCGACTCCATTTGTTTGCCTGCAAGTTGTTGCAGGATTGGGCAAGGTAACCCTAGGGTAAGGTATCGTCCTTTGTGTTTGTGTGCAAAAGCAAGTGGCTTCGGTATTTGTCTACTGTCTGTGTTGTCGTCCTTTTCTCTTTAATTCTCCTTTTTACTCATCCAGGAATTATGGGCCAAGGGAAGAGTACTCCTCTCTCCCTCACCCTGACACATTGGAAGGAAGTACGAGACCGGGCCCACGACCTGTCCGTCATCATCCGGAAGGGCCCCTGGCAGACGTTTTGTGCCTCTGAGTGGCCCTCCTTCGGCGTGGGGTGGCCCTCAGATGAAACTTTTAACCTTTCTGTTATTTCTGCAGTGAAAAAGAAAATCTTTGCACCGCAGCCCAAGGACACCTGAATCAAGGTCCCTATATCATTGTTTGGCAGGACCTCACCCAAAACCCTCCTTCTTGGGTAAAGATGCCGGTGCCTCAGCCTTCTCTCGCCCTAGTGGCCCAGACGGCTCCATCAGATCCAGCTCGGCGACCTCTACCCCTAACTGATCCCCAGGCAGAATCCCTCCTCCTGGAATCTCCCCCACCCTATGTCCCCCAGTTGCAGGCGCAGGCAGCCCGGCCAGGGCCGGGGACAGCCCAGCCCACGGCCCCTATGGTTGAGGGTCCGGCCCAAGGCACTAGGAGTAGGAGAGGTTTGTCTCTGGATTCCACTGTCGCCTGCCCCCTACGCCCAGTGCCAGTTCCCAACACTGGGCCAGGGTCGGATGACGACACAGCTCCCCTCCAGCTCCTCCAATATTGGCCCTTTTCCACAGCTGATCTCTATAATTGGAAATCTCAAAACTCGAACTTCTCCCAGAATCTGGGAGACCTAATTAATCTTTTAGACTCTGTTCTTTTCACTCATCAGCCCACCTGGGATGATTGCCAGCAGTTGCTTAAGGTGCTCTTCACAACGGAGAAAAGAAAAAGGATTCAGGGGGAGGCGCGGAAGCTGGTTCCGGGGAGGACGGCAGACCTACTACAAACCCACGAACCATCGACCGAACTTTTCCCCTTGAACGGCCGCTTTGGGACTACAGTGAGGCTGAAGGTAGGGAGCGTCTCCGGGTCTACCGCCAGACTCTGATGGCCGGTCTCCGTATGGCGGCGCGAAAGCCGACCAATTTGGCCAAGGTAGGAGATGATCGTCAGGGGCCAGAGAGCCCGGCAGCATACTTAGAGAGGATCATGGAGGCCTTCCGGCAGTACACCCCAATAGATCCCACTATGGAAGAGAGCAAGGCAGCTGTTATGATGGCGTTTGTCAATCAGGCAGCCCCCGACATTAGGCACAAGGTGCAGAGAATAGATAGATTGGGCGAGAAGACTCTGCAAGACCTGTTAAAAGTGGCGGAGAAGGTCTATAACAATAGAGAGACACGAGAAGAGAGGTTAGAGAGGATCAGGATAAAAAATAGGAAATTCCAAGCTGGAAAAGCACAGAAAGCAAACAGAGAGATGGCTAAAATCCTGCTAGCCGCCACAAGAGGGGGGCAGATAGGGTCAGAGGATAGGGAAAGGCCCCGGTGGGAAAGGCTAGGCAAGGATCAATGTGCCAATTGCAAAGAGCATGGACATTGGGCCTGAGAGTGCCCCAAAAGAAAAAGGGGGGCGAAGACTTGGAGGTCCTGAAAAAGTCACAGTTGCAGGACACGTGATAGACAAATAGGGAAGATGGGGTTCGGTCCCCCTCCCCAAACCTAGGGTAACTTTGCTAGTGAAGGGGAACCCAGTCAGCTTCCTCATAGATACAGGAGCAGAACATTTGGTACTAATGGAAGACACAGGAAAATTGTCCAGTAAGACCAGCTGAGTGCAGGGGGCAACAGGAACCAAACTATATCGGTGGACCACGTGGCAGAGATTGGATTTGGGTTCAGGATAAACTTGCCTACCCTGTTCAACAAGGCCCTCCATGATGACCTTGGGTTTTCGGAAAAGGCTCCACCTCTGTATGAAGAGTGTAGGGTGGGGCAAGCATGGGAGTGGACTGTGCAGATGGAAGACGCTTTTCAGGCCCTGAGGGCAGCATGCTGGAAGCCCCGGCCCTAGCACTCCCTGATCCTACAAAAGAGTTTCACCGGTTCATAGACGAAAAGAGGGGAATACCCAAGGGGGTACTCACGCAGGCCCTGGGACCCTGGAAGAGACCAGTGGTGTACTTGTGAAAAAAACTAGACCCGGTGGCGGCAGGGTGGCCAGTGTGCTTGCGAATCATCGCAGCCACGGCCCTGTTGGTCAAAGACGCTGATAAGCTCACCCTAGGGCAGCGGCTGCAGATCACCACCCCGCACGCCATAGAGGGGGTTCTGAAGCAGCCACCGGGACGGTGGATCACAAATGCGAGGCTGACTCATTACCAAAGACTTTTGCTAGACGCACCCCGCATCGAGTTCCAGGCCCCTGCCGCCTTGAATCCGGCTACGCTTCTGCCAACCCCCGATGCAGCCGCACCTGAACGTGATTGCCTTGAGATCCTAGCCGAGACCCAGACGACCCGTAGAGACTTGAAGGATCGCCCCCTTCCAGGTAGCGACCTGACCTGGTTCACGGACGGAAGCAGTTTCATCCGGGACGGACGCAGGTACGCAGGGGCGGCCATAGTAAATGACCAAGGTAAACTTGTCTGGGCGGCACGCCTTCCGCAAGGGACATCTGCTCAGAAGGCAGAACTAATAGCGCTGACGGTGGCTCTTAGCCGGGCCGAGAAAAAAGGCTGACGGTGTACATTAACAGCTGCTTTGCCTTTGGGACCGTGCACATACATGGGGCCCTCTACAGGGAAAGGGGCTTCATCGCGGCAGAGGGAAAGGAAATTAAGCACATGCCTAAAATACTCCACCTACTAGAGGCTGTTTTGCTGCCAAAGGCAGTGGCGGTAGTCCATACCCCAGGACACCAGAGCGGGGATTCCGTGGAAGCACGGGGCAATCGGAGAGCAGACGCTGAAGCTAAGAAGGCTGCAGAAGACAGTCCGCAGCCAGACATCCTGCACCTTAGCCTGCCACCCCCAGGCATGGGACGGTTGCCTCCTCTGCCGGACTATTCCAGTGTAGATGAGGTCTGGGCCTCAGAGCAGCTACGTAAAGATGGCCGGTAGCGGGACAAAGGGCATCGCCTAATAGTGCCAGAACTCTTAGGACGCCACCTGTTAGAGCACCTGCATCAGACCACACATCTAGGGAAGAGAAAAATGCTGCAACTGCTGGACACTGCTCAACTAAGGTTCAAGTCACAAGGATGGGTTCCAGATGACATCGTCAAAAGTTGCCGAGCCTGTCAGGTCATGCAGCCGGGGAGGACCAGAGGGACCCACGCAGGTACGAGGGAAAGGGGGAGGCAGCCAGGACTATTTTGGGAAGTGGATTTCACAGAGGTCAAGCCTAGAAAATACAGGTACCGATATTTACTGGTCATAGTAGATACGTTTTCCAGATGAGTAGAAGCCTTCCCTACAAAAGGAGAAACAGCTTTGACAGTAGCTAAGAAAATATTAGAAGAAATAGTCCCCAGATATGGACTGCTGGAAGGGATAAGATCAAATAATAGACCTGTGTTTGTCAGTCAGGTTAGTCAAGGGCTGGCCCGGGCTATGGGGATAGATTGGAAATTACATTGTGCATATAATCCCCAGAGCTCTGGGCAGGTAGAGCGAATAAATAGAACAATAAAGGAGACCTTGACTAAATTGGCCCTAGAGACTGGCGGAGACTGGGTGACCCTCCTTCCCTTCGCCCTGTTCCGAGCCCGGAACACCCCTTATCACTTGGGTTTAACCCCTTTTGAAATCATGTATGGCACACTCCCTCCTGTAGTTCCTAGAATGAGCCCTGAGGCAGGCTCTGCAACGTGTCCACAGTCAAGTATGGCCGGCCCTCCCTGCTATCTACCGGCCTGACGAGGAGGGTGCCGGACACCGTTTCACCCACACCAGCAGGGGATTGGGTGTGGGTGAAATGGCATAACAACAAAACCCTCGAGCCGAGGTGGAAGGGCCCCTATCAAATTATTCTTGTTACCCCCACTGCTCTTAAGGTTGATAGAATAGCAGCGACCTGGCTACACCACTCCCACGTGAGACCTGCTAATAAAAAAAAAAGACCAGGAGCGGTGCCAGGACCAGTGGAAAGCAACTGCAGACCCAAAGAATCCTCTGAAGATCAGACTGACCCAAGTGGCGGCGACAGCCCAGGACCGCTGACACAGACTTGGACTGGGGTGTGGCATCTAAAGATTGACTGAGTGACAAACATAGACGAGTCTCGGTGGGGGATTGGTTATTGTGTTTTGGGGATGATGTGTTTTTGGTCCAATGTTTTTGGGATAGAGACCTACAGCTGTACTTACCGCCCCAAACCCCCACCAACCCCATAACCTTACATGGGTCTAAAGATTACTGTATAATGGTGTTAGTGTTCCCAAAAATAATATACCACACTGAGGAGACAATGTATGAGAGCACAGTAGGGCAAAAAGTCACCAACCTAATTTTTAAAAGAGAAAGAGAGCCCTTCACAGCCATAACCCTGGCTACACTTTTGGCTTAGGGACAATAGGAGCAGGAACTAGTATCTCTTCTCTGGCAATGCAGCAAAGAGGGTTTAATACTCTGAGGGCAGCTGTTGATCCGAGGTAGTGCTCCAGAACCAGAGGGGGTTAGATCTAGTATTCCTCCAGTAAGGAGGACTGTGTGCTGCCCTCAAAGAAGAACGTTGTGTCTATGCAGACCATACGGGAGTTGTTAGAGAATCTATAGCTAAGGTCAGGAAAGGGCTTGCCCGCCGCAAACGGGAATATGAACGGCAAGCAGGTTGGTTTGAGTCTTGCTTTAACAGTTCCCCCTGGTTAACTACTTTACTCTCCACTTTGCTAGGGCCCCTGCTTATACTCATTTTGCTCCTAACCTTTGGGCCTTGTATACTCAGCCGACTAGTGACGTTTGTCTGAGAGCAGGTCGGCGCAGTTCAATTAATGGTTCTACAACGACACTATCAACCTCTTGCCAGAGATGAAGGCCTGTAGTTTCAAGATTAAAACTTTCCAAAAGAAAAAGGGGGGAATGAAAGGCCCAAACTAGCCTAAAGGCCCAAACTAGCCTAACCAGCTTTTCGCTTCTGTAACTATGCTTGCTCATAGGTAATTAAGACCCTTACCCCTCCCTTTTTCTTTATCTTTTCCCGTAAGTGTCCCTTGCAAGTTCTCGGAATTGGGTAGTGGTCGTGCAACTGGTTGTGCAAGATAGAGCTACTGGAATTTCCCCACCCTAAACTCCCCGGCCACCTGCGTGTGGTCTTGCCCCATAAAAACCCTAAGCTTGAGAGCTTCGGGGCGGCAGCCTCCCCATCTTGGTGAGGCTGTTTAGCCCCTGCGCGCGCTGGAAATAAATCCTCTTGCTCTCTTGCATCAAGCCTCTGGACTCTGAGTCTTTTTGGGCGGTCGTCTCTCTCTCCCAAACGAGCTGTACATTTCTACGGCCCAACAGTATCTTTGGGTTTTTATTCCAAAGACTCCTGTGTACACATCAATACATTTGTATGCTGGCATGGTGGTTCACACCTGTAATCCTAGCATTTTGGAAGTCGGAAGCAGGAGGATCACTTGAGGTCAAGAGTTTGAGACCAGCCTGAGCAACATAGTGAGACCTTGTCTCTACAAAATATAGAAAATTTAGCCAGGCATGATGGCATGCACCTGTAGTCCCAGATACTCAGGAGGCTAATGTAGGCAGGAGAATTGCTTGAGCCCAGCAGTTTGAGGTTGCAGTGAACTATGATGACACCACTGTACTCTAGCCTGGCTAACCGAGCAAGACTCTTTCTCCCCCCACCCCCACCCCCAAAATATTGTATCCCTCCTTTCCTATTAATCTGCTTCTTGTCTGTGATGATTTTCAGCAAATCTTCAAAGGGCAAAGGGGGAATTTTCCATTGGTCCCTACACTTCTTGGCATAAAGATTATTTTGAGTTTATTTTCAGAAACTGCAGAGACAGGAAGAGCTCTGAAAAGCTATCTTTTTGTAAGAGAAATTTACATCTGTGAAGGAAGTCTTCATTTGTAAGGGTATCTTCCTTTCTGCACCAAGAAGAGGATGACTAAATCACTAGAGACACCATAATCAATGGAGAAGGTATGGATTTAAATCTGCATAACAAACCATGTGTTTAAGGTGTTTTTCTTGCTAGTCTCCTCTTAGCTGGGCCTCTCCCCATACCCTTCTTTCTGTGTTTCAAAAAAATGATGATATTTAAAACTGAAGTTTAAATGCTTTCTTTGAGATCTACTCTAGAGATTTACCTATTTCTCTGGGTTTTCTCCAATATACATGTGTATATGTATACATGATAATTAGCTTCTGGTTTTTTTTTTTTCTCTTGATCTATTTTTTATTAGAGGGAGTCTCGGTTAAGAACTATGAAAAGTAGGAAGAAAATTACTTTTCCTCCTCTACACTGTATATTCTCATAAAAAGAAATCTAAAAGTCCTATGGTATAGTCACTTTATGTCTTGGTCCCCGGTTCTGTCTATTGTTTGTCATGCTAATGATGTGATACCCTCAAACTGTACAACTTGAAATCTTTTATATGGTAAGAGCCATAAGATGGATAAAAACTCACATAAAATATTGTTCCAAAGCAATTTTCTCTGAAAGGAATGCTCTGACAAAAGTGACAATGAAATTCATATGGAAAGACGCTTCATTAGAAACACAAGAAGCCAGGAGCAGTCAGAGTGCTCTTCAGAATAACCCTAAGGAGTGGATAAAAACCTAGCAGAAGATGAAAGGGCTAGAGTCATTCACATTCCATTTCGGCTTTCATTTATTCTGCCTAATCCGCTGTCTAGTTCTGTAAATTTTTTAAAAAACATTTTATATTATTTATATTGTATGAGAATAATTTTATTAAGCTTAATACATGTACTGACTCAAAAAGGCATAAAATACAAAGTAATCTGCCCATATCACCTGCAGTTTAAAATCGTGTAAAATAGGGAAAATATCTGGAAAAGAAAAGATAATCGCATCACATGGGATAAACAAGAAAGGGGAAAAGACAAATAAATTAATCCTATTTGATTATTCTGTGCTCAATCAACAAATAATCCTGGTCCCTAAGACTTTGCAGGATGCGTTGCAGAAAAGGTGGAGTAGATTTCCTATTCAGGGATATATTCCCATAAACTAAAGAATGTTCACAATCCACCACTTCCAACTATTCTAGCCCACTGGAGAATGAACAGACTTCACCTCATCTCAGGAAAAATGCTAAGTAATTTAAGAGTATAGTCTGCTACAATGCCTTGTATTGCCTAAGGGGATGGAAAAACTTTTCCATAAAAAGCCAGATAGTAAATACAGGGTCAGGACTACAGGTACGGTAAGGCAAGTAAGGCTTCTAAGACATAAAATTTAATAAAGCTCTTCCTCTCAGAGTTCTGTAAGTGCCACTGAGAGTGAGTGCCTTCACCTCACCTTAGTCCTGGCTATAACTAAATACTTTAGGCTAGCAGTCACCAACCTTTTTGCACCAGAGACCAATTTCATGGAAGACAATTTTTCCATGGATGGTGGGAGGGCGGGCTGGGGAGGGGGGAGGTGGCGCTCACACAGTGATGCCAGCGTTAGGGAGTAGCTATAAATACAGATGAAGCTCTCCCCACTCACGTGCCTGCTACTCACATCCTGCTGTATGGTCTAGTTCCTAAGTTTCATGGAAGACAATTCTTGGGAGGAGGGTTTGCTGAGCTCAGTCAGTGATGTGCTGCTGGCCCAATTCCTAACAGGCTGTGGCCCTGATTGAACTGTGACCTGGGGTTTGGGAACCACAGCTTTAGGCATTGCAGGCCAGTTGGTTTCTCCCAATTACTCAGCTCAACCATTGTAGCACTAAAACAGAGAGAGACAATATCAACTGAATGGGTGAGGCTCTATTCCAATAAAACTTTATTTACAAAAATAGGCAGTGGTCCTAATTTGGCTAGAGGGCCATAGTTTGCTGGCCCTAGTTTTTGAGAATGTGTAAAATAAATATAAATATTTTATTATTTGATCTATACATAAAATTTTATCAATATGTAGAAAGTGTTTTTGTTATTCCAGCAAATGATGTCTCAAAAAAAAAAAAAAGAGTTTCTAGAACACTGCTTGGACTTTAGAATTGGGATCCAAAATGTGGATAAGCCATACACACATAAGCCCATACATCCATGGCTTTTGATAAGCCATACACACATGTTTACACCTCTTATAATTTTTTCCCACTCTCACCCACCTACTTCCTAGTTCACCCGTCAAAAATGGTACTCATTCTTTAAAAGCATTACATTTAGATATACAAATTTGTTCCTCTATAAAACTGTCTGTCTTTGCCTCATCTCTCCAAGTACGAAATAACTCACATTTCTGCAATGACTATATAGCCTTTGGTTTGGAATTCTATACTAAAAGTCTTCACATTGTCTTGGGTTATAATTAACTACACATGTATCTCTCTCCTTACTAGATTCTAAGGGCAGGGCCACCTTGAACCCGCCTATTTTTTTCAAATAAGGAAGTATATTGCATTCTTGATGGCCTTTAAATGTATATTGAAATGAATTGAATTGATTTTTTTTTTGGCATTGATTTATTCTTCAGGTTTTATAAGGTGCCAGTCTTAAAAGTCTTGCTCATACTGCTGCACTCCAAAAGAAATGCCCTGAAGCCATGTGGGAAGCATGTGTGGCAACTCTTGGCTCTGGGCCATCATTACCATCCATGGTTTGTAGTTTAACAAGCTGATATACCACCCACCAGTTAATGATTATACTCTAATTTTTTGATGCTATGTAACTCAGAATGAGAAACTCTTAAGTGTACAAGCATGCTATCCTTTATTAGAAAACGATTAATTGCAAACAATTTTTCAAAGTTATTCAACCAAATTCTAGGACATCTTGAATTTTCTTCCTACTAATCTAATGGGGAAAGGGAAGAGGGAGCATAGATGAAACAAGAGTAGTCATCCACTGATGACTGCTATGCTTAGGTGCTGGATACATGAGGGCTCATTTTATAATTTCCCTCCAGTTTTGTGTATGTTTAAAATTTTCCAATAAAAAATTAACAATAACTATTCAGCTAAAAAGTGAAATAGATGAAAAAAAGATTTTTTTTTTTTTTACTGTCGGACCAAATTTTAATACTAAAGGTTAACTTTTATGAACAAATGGACAATAACACAATTGCGAACTACCAACTTATATTCTATTACAACTCAGTAGTTCCCAGGATTGTTTGGAGTGGAGCAAATTGAATGAGCACAGCAAACAGTAAGTTGCTTTTGATCTTCCTCTTCGGGGTTCAGACTGAGGGATGCAATAATCAAACCAGGCTTCGGTTTTCCTTATGAAGGCTGAATTGGATTAAGACTCAGCACTTGCAGATCACAGAAGGATTTCAGATCAGCAGACTGTTTCCCCCAAAACTCCAGAGTATCCTTTTCAAGGTGTTCCAGGGCCTGAATATTTTGAATACTACCTTTGCCTTTGGTAAATATATTTTTCTTTGCAAGCCAATCCACAGAGAAAGAAAGGTAGGATGGAGGGAGGGATAGGTACATAGATAAAGAATTTTTCATTAGACCCATTTTTTTTTCTTTTTGGACTTTCATTTGTCTTGCCCTAATTCTTTCTAGAGCTTCACCCATCGGTCAGGGCTAATGTTCACAGCTCTGGTAATTTTCTTATTGTCTAGCGAAAGCCAAAAGCATAGTAGAGTGGAATATTAGGGGTGAAAAAAGACCTCTAACATCAATAGTAGCTAGCATTTGTTGAGTGCATAATAGAGACCAAACACCTTTTGAAGTACTATGTATTAATACAATTAATCCTCCTTGTACACCAGCCAATGAGTGTAAAATTCTATTTATTACTCTATTTTAGAGAAGACTTTATGTATCAGTTGGCGTGAAAGTAATTGCAGTTTTAACATTATTGAATTTCGCCATTTGATATTGGAATACATTCTTAAATGTGCTTATATTATACATCATTTTAATGCATATTTCCCGCTTTATGTTGTTTTTTTTTTGCTAATGACTTATTACTTGCTGTTTATTTTATATGCATTTTAGAGTATGGAAATGATGTTAGACAAAAAGCAAATTCAAGTGATTTTCTTACTTGAGCTCAAAATGGGTTGTAAAGCAGTGCAGATAACTCGCAACATCAACAATGCATTTGTCCCAGGAACTGCTAACAAACGTACAGCGCATCATAAGTTCAAGAAGTTTCGCAAAGGAGATGAGAACCCTGAAGATGAGGAGTACAGTGGCCGACCATTGGAAGTTGATAATGACCAATTGAGAGCAATCATCGTTGAAGCTGATCCTTTTACAGCTACAAAAGAAGTCGGGGAAGAACTCAACGTTGACCATTCTACGGTCATTCAGAATTTGAAGCAAATTGGAAAGGTGAAAAAGCTCGATAAGTAGGTGCCTCATGAGCTGACCAAAAAATCACAAAAATTGTCATTTTTCTCTTATTGCATGCAAAACAACGAACCATTTCTCTGTGGGATTGTGACATGCGACAATAATTGGATTTTATACAAGCGGTGATGACCAGCTCAGGGGTTGCACAGAGAAGAACCTCCAAAGCACTTCCCAAAGCCGAACTTATACCAAAAAAAGGTCATGATCACTCTCTAGTGATGTGCTGCTGGTCCGATCCACTACAGCTTTCTAAATCCCAGGGAAAGCATTACATCTGCTCAGAGCCCCTACTTATAAACAGTATGCCATATCATATAAATGAAAACATTTGGCAGAATTTAAAGAATTTACCAAACCAAGTCCATGTTCCCATCACCAGTGCCTGACCCTGCTTCCCAGTTTCTAACCACAATTCCCTCCTTGGATTATTGTTTTTGCACTTTTGCAACTTTCTCCATGGACTGCTTCATATCAATGGGTTGTTGGTTCCTCTATGAATTAGTAAATTTTGCTGCAGTAATAAAAACTCTAAATTCTTGTTGGCTGACAACAAACAAAGGTTTATTTTTTGCTCATGTTATGTTTTGACTGAGGACTGACTGTGCGGCCAGGCTGTAGGTCTGTTTCTCATGTCTTCTCGTTCAGCAACATAGACAAAAGAAGCTTCATGGTATAGGAGAAGAGCAAGGGCTCTGATGAAAATCTGTGATGCTTCTTAAAGTTTCAGTGTGAAACTCACTTTCCGTTGGCCAAAGTGTATCACATGGCCAAGCCCAAAGTTGGTGAGGCGACATGTTTACTCTTCTTATAGGAAGGCAAGGCATATGGGAATAGGCAAGACTCATTAGACTCCTAGAAGGAAAAGCAGAGTAAATAATTGTGAAAAGTGATTTAATCTACCATCCTCTCTCCAGTAATCCTCTGTGTCTCACTTTATTTACTCCACTAATGCTCTT
Source organism: Microcebus murinus (assembly GCF_040939455.1). NCBI lineage: Eukaryota > Metazoa > Chordata > Mammalia > Primates > Cheirogaleidae > Microcebus > Microcebus murinus. The sequence continues at coordinate 138,372,251 of NC_134104.1, forward strand.
TGATTATTAGGTGTTGATTTAGCATGCCTCTAGATTCTACCATTATCCCTTCCCTCGTTCAAAGTTTTCCCCAAATCATCTATATAAAATCCTTTAGGGTTCATAAGTCCAACCCTTTCCTCCTAGAGAATAGTAAAATTCTTTTCCATTCTTGTTACAAGGACGCAAGTTTCCTAAAGTGTCATCCAGTACACTCCCCATGGGTCTCCTCACGACAGTTAACTAACAGTCCACTGGCACTCAGAGCTTTGGTGACCAAGGTTACATTTGGGACAAAGAAAGAGAGCAAAGTATTATTTAGGATTTTTTGCAAAACAAAAAACTTAAGTCCTACCTCATGGCCTTAATATCTAAGCTAGTATAGTCAAGAACCCAAGTTCCTTCTGATTTTCTACTTCACCTCCTTGTGCAAATTTCTACCTCATACTTACAGGAAAGGATGTAGCCACCTCTACACTCGTGTCTGTGTTCCACACAAGAAGAAAGGCAAAGAACAAAGGGTGAAAGTATAAGAAGTAGTTTGCCCCTTTTAAGCATGATAAAATAGCTTAAGATCACCCCTTGTGCAATTCTGCCTATATCTGATTGGTCAATATTGGTTTACCAAGGTATCTGTATTTCCAAAAAAGTCAGGCAGCAAAAATCTTTATTTCTTTTAAAGTTTTAATGTTGAAATAATTACAGAGTCACAAGAAGTTACAAAATCATACTAAGAAGTTCCATGCAGTCATTATAGTGCATCCCACAACGGTAACTTCTTATATAACTAGCATACATCATCAAAATTAAGAAATTTACATTGACAGATTGCAATTCCCTAGTCAGGACTACAGACCTCCCTAAGATTTCGCCAGTTTTTACTCACACTCAGTTTTTAGATTTTTATATCTGTACATATAGTTATGTGACATTTTATTGCCTATATGGATTCATATAACTATGGCCACAATCAAAGTACAAAACAGTTATATTACCACATAGGAACTCTAAGAGCTGGGTCTTTTAACAACATACATTGTAACCCTGAACAAAATCAGAGATCCTGTTAGGAAGGAAGAAGGGGGAATGGATTTGGGGTAGACGACAAACAGTACCTGCCACAAAGAGCAGCTATTTTTAGGAGAAGGAGTTTTCCATGATGTATGAATAGAGTCATCCACCCCCATTCTTCCTCCTGACACATATGCTCCTTTTGTTCTTTAGAAATCCCTCGAACAAATGCCATACAATTTGATTTATCTCATGCTGTAGGGCTGCAATGACCCCATTGAGATACGGAATTTAAGATTTCAAGAAACAGCAAATATATGTCTGAGTTCAATACCACTAAAAACACCCAAGAGACCAATGAAAGAACAAAGGGTTTTTGTTGTTATTGTCCTAATGAGAATAATTCCTTGACACAGGACCAAAAGGCAACAAGTATAGAAAAATGGAAAACCCAGAGGATCTCAAATTACATCGTGTTTGGACAAGGGGTTGGGGATAAGAATGACTTCTTAAACTAGAGGGCCAACCATTATTTGCAATCCAGTTCCAGAATTGCCCGAACGGCATCCAGCAGTTTGCTTACTATGGGGACCTGAGGAACAGGCCATCTTGTTGTCTAACAAGAAAGTTCTAAAAGTGCTTATAATGAGAGGAAATGAATGTGAAGGTACATAGAAAGAATGTTTGTAATCATAGTGGAGGAAAATATATCTTCCAGAAAGTACAAATGTTCATAAGAAAATAGGATCATTTATTAAGTGCACTTAGCTTAAATGCTTTTACTCTGTCAAAACAAGAAAATACTTGATATGATTTCATATTGGTGACTAATAAAGGCAATCTTATGATATTCTAATAGCTTATTTAAGATTTGTCCTGTCCTCCCTACAACTATTGATGTGGAAAATGTCGGGCGCCTGGATGCGGCCGCTTGCCACCTCCCTGTAGTTCCGCATCTCCGCAGGCCAGTGCTGCGTGTGGCCAGTTGGAGGGCACGCTGCTGGGGCCGGGCCCTGCCTGCCGGAATGCCCCCAGGCCCACGTGCCGCTGCCTATTTCCAGCCACGCTGTTTGTGTGATCCTGATTGGGTAATTTTTGAATCCCACTGTTTTTTATTGGATGTTAAAGCTTGTTGTTGATTGGATGTTAAAGCTTGTAGTTGATGGGACGCTTTTTGAGCCCTACCAAGGGTATAAAAGCAGGAGCAGAAGGGGCAAGAAAAGGAGAAGATCTGAAGACACGAAGAGAGCTGTAATGCTAGGTGTGCTGAGCTTGCTGTAGAAGAATAAAGGCTGTTCTCTGACTCTTTGTGTGCCACTCGGTTCTTTCCCCGGTCAAATGAATAAGAGCTATAACAAGAGCTGTAACACTAGCTGTACACACTGCCGCAACACTATGATTTATTGATGAGTCTACTACAAACGTTGCTAACATAATTAACAACAGGCTGCTCAGACTCTGGGGGAAATGACCCCAATCCAAATATTAGGCTATTAAATATGAAATGCTCTATTCCCTTAAGTCCTAAGTTTGACAGTTGCTATCTCTACCATTTCCCTTTGACATTTCTTGTTTTATTTTTATTGTGAAGGTACATCCTCATTCTTTCAAATGCACACTTTGGCTAGTGATTATCTTTCAAAAAATTTTGAGAGCGATTTTTGTAAAACCATGAATAAGTAAAAACATTTGTGTTATTTTCGAATGTGTGTTCCATCATGGAACCAATACTGCACAGACAGCTCGAAATATCAACAAAGTATTTGGGAAGAATGTGGCTAATGAACACACAGTAGTCAATGGTGAAGTTCCATTATGGTGATTTTAATCTTGAAAATGAGCCATGTAGGCAACCTGAGATAATGATGGTAGATAATGATGAGCTGAAAGCTATAGTGGAAGCAAATCCATCTCAACCTATGTATGAATTAGCAGCAAGGTTTGACGTTGCTATTCCAACAATATTCAACCATATCAAACAAATTGGCAAGGTAAAGAAGCTGGAAAGATGGGTACTGCATGAATTAATGAGCATCAGAAAAGAAATTGTTGCTGTCACGACATAAAGGCAAACCATTTCTGCGCCATACATGTGATGAAAAATGGATTCTTTTTGACAATTACAAGCATTCAACACAATGGCTGGATAAAGATGAAGTACCAAAACACAGTCCAAAGCTGAATATTCATCAAAAAAAGCCAATAGTGTGTGTTTAGAGGTCCAGCGTTGGTATTATCCACTATAGCTTCATGAAACCTGGTCAGTTGATTACAACAGATGTCTATTGCAACCAGTTGGGTGAAATGATGAAGATGCTTGCGAATAAGCAGCCGAGATTGGTCAACAGAGACAGGCCAATCCTCTTGCAAGACAATTTTCAGCCACATGTCACTCAAACAACACTGCTCAAACTACAGAAGCTGGACTTGGAAACTCTCTGTCATCCACCATGTTCACCAGAACTTACGCCAACTGACTGCCACTTCTTCTAGGCTTCGGACCATGACAAGGAAAAATATTCAATTCTCAACAAGCTGTGGAAAACGCCTTTTGGATTTTATCGCCACTTGCTCTCCAGGCTTCTTCGCAGCTGGCATGAACAAGGTACTATTAAGATGGCAAAACTGTGTTGATAGTTTAGGCGCGTACCCTTCTGCTTTTATCACAGAGGAAAAGTCCTTCCTAGACGGACTCCAGAAGACTGCCTCTTACATATCTTTCCTCAAAACTGTGTTTCATGGCCACTCTTGGCTACAAGGGAAGCCAGGAAAGTATGACTTTTTAATCCTTTGTAGGAGAAAGCAAAAAGTCGAAATGGAGATAAGAATGGTTGTCAGGCAGCCAAATATTGCTTTCTGTTGCATTAATTCAATCAAAAACACAGGTGAAGGCCAGGCGTGGTGGCTCACGCTTGTAATCCTAGCACTCTGGGAGGCCAAGGCGGGCGGATTGCTCGAGGTCAGGAGTTCGAAACCAGCCTGAGCAAGACCCCGTCTCTATCAAAAATAGAAAGAAATTAATTGACCAACTAAAAATATATATACAAAAAATTAGCCAGGCATGGTGGTGCATGCCTGTAGTCCCAGCTACTTGGGAGGCTGAAGCAGTAGGATCACTGAGCCCAGGAGACTGAGGTTGCTGTGAGCCAGGGTCATGCCACAGCACTCACTCTAGCCTGGGCAAGAAAGTGAGACTGTCTCAAAAAAAAAAAAAAAAAAAAAAACCACAGGTGATATAAAATATTAATAGGCCGGGCGCTGTGGCTCACGCCTGTAATCCTAGCTCTTGGGAGGCCGAGGCGGGCGGATTGCTCAAGGTCAGGAGTTCAAAACCAGCCTGAGCAAGAGCGAGACCCCGTCTGTACTATAAATAGAAAGAAATTAATTGGACAACTAAAAATATATAAAAAAAAGTTAGCCGGGCATGGTGGCGCATGCCTGTAGTCCCAGCTACCCGGGAGGCTGAGGCAGAAGGATCACTTGAGCCCAGGAGTTTGAGGTTGCTGTGAGCTAGGCTGACGCCACGGCACTCACTCTAGCCTGGGCAACAAAGCGAGACTCTGTCTCAAAAAAAAAAAATAAAAAAATAAAAAATAAAATAAAATAAAATATTAATATTTAACAATAGGCATTGGCTAGGAAATAACCAATCAGAATAGGAATGGCCTTGCACAGCTGGTTCGACTATACTAAGGCTGGCCCGTTATATGTTAGGTAGTCTTGATTAGAAATCAAGTCCCCCAAATTGTTAGCAAAATTCTCACAAGAATGTTCATGTTCACTTTTTAGTTCTTCCCGAGAAGAGACACAAAAGCTTCTGTTTAATCAGGTTTTAAGAGCAGAGGCCTGGCGGTCAACAGTGCATGGGGATGCTTCCTGGGTTACCTGGCGAGGTTGAAGGGCAGATCAAAGAGATGGGTCTTTAGAATGGCCACCTGCCTGCGCTGGAGCAGCACTGTGTTTTTCTTTTATATTCTGGGTTAAAAAACATTTAGCTGCCAGCAACATGTCTGACAAACATGAGCAATTTATTGCAGCTGTAGTGCAAGGAGTTTCCCAAGGTGTGATCTGCCTCAGAATCTCCTAAAATCTCTTAAAATTCAGTCTCCTAGATCCTATAGCAGACCCATAAATTAGTCATGATTCTGATTCCTAGATTTGCAGTAGGGCCCAAGTTTCTGTATTTTAAGCTAGATCTAAAATGACAAGATTCCTTGTAAACCATACTGTCCTATAAAAAGACATTGATTTCAATGATAGGGGATGTGAACAAAGATTAAGGAACAAGCATGGATTGCTTTTGGCTGTCTTTGGTGATGTTTTTTATCTTCTTCTTTTCCCCTAAATTCTTGTGTTTGACATTCGGCCTTGAAATTCTCATACAGATTCTGAAATTACATTTCTGGTTTCTCTTGGCATGTGTCTATGTATGCAAAGTAAAAGGGCCAAATATTCATTGGAAGCGTTATATATAAATGACTTCTTCGCCCCTGCCAGGAATGTTTTATTCCTTTCATCAGTGAGGCAATATTTTATAATAATTGTTTTAAATGCCTGACACAGGCTTTTTTCCCCCAGGAATTAAACAAAAACAGGCAAGCACAGATAAATACAAGTACATTGTAAATGGCTGAAATTCAGGTATTCTTATGTTAGATCACAGCAGTGTGAGACAGCTTAAATTTCAAGCATGGAGACTTTCAACATTGTTCTTATGATTGCAAAGCATCCAGAGGCATTCCTTTGCACTAATAATTACTCTCTCAGTTAATGCAATTGTTCTAGAAATTAAATGGAAAGGTCCTAAGTATATTATAGTTTCTTTTTGTTTCTCACAATACTAGAGAATAAAGTGTAGATTAATTAAACTCTCTTGCATTAGTTTTTATAGGATGTTGATTTTCAATTCAGAGTTAAAGCTTAGCCTCTCATACTAAAAAGCCTGTTTATAAGAGAGTTTCTAATCCTCTTCTGAAAAGGTTTAATATATAATTGCATGCATTCTCTCCTCTACTTTAATTGCTCATAATAAATGATGCAGATGCATGTGGTATGATTTAAAAATGTCCTTTATTAAATGGAAAATTAGGACTGAGAGAATTTTCATACATTAACTTTCAATATGTTTTTATAATTTTTCTTGAAATGGTATTATATTTGAATAAGTGCCCTCTCCCATTACAATAGGAGCATTGAACAAAAGAATGAGAGCATGGATCTCTGTCACAGAGAAAATTCCACCAGGACCCAACAGGACAATCAAGAGCAATAGTTTTGATTAATGACTAAAATGAATAATAATTCTGATCAGGCTTTCTTCCCTCATCTTTATCTTCTCCTAGGCCCCTACTTCCCTTTCTTCCTCCTTAATTTTAATTACTTTTTATCTCGTATTAATTCTTAAAAGTCAATTGTAGGGCTCCCCTAAAATAATATTTTGTGTATTTTAGAAAGATATCAAGACCAAAGGAAAGAAGAACTGAAGTGGGCAGTGAGCAGCAGTATATCACAAGTAAAACAACAATAAAATAGACATCTCTAATAACTAACTAGTTAAGCCAATTAATCTGGAAATGTTAGCATCAAAAAAAAGTACATAAAGAGCAAACAGTGAAGATAGTTCTTACCTTAATTCACTCTTTCACTATAAAAATAACAGGCTCATTAACATGTGACAATTCTGTATTTTCATTTTGTCTGTCCTGTTTGGGAATTTTCATTTGTTTCATTTCCATTTCCATTTGTATTTATATCTTAAGAGGAAAAAGCCAACCCAATTCCAAATGGACCTCAAAGTCATGATGTAGAATGGAAACCATTGATAAAACATAATCCCCCTTTTCTCCCAGCCTAGTGGATGAGATCTGGATGGATTAAAGAGATTTGAACCAAACTAACAATGGTTTACAAAGGGCCAAGCTGTGAGCTTGGCTTCAGCCCAGAAACCATGTTTGGGATGCTCTACCCAAGGAATAAAGTCCAGCCCCCCCTTTTCTAGCATGATAGAATCACCAAGGACACCCAAGGATAAGAAACCTCTACACGTTCAGAGCCCATAAACTGGCCTGTAGACATGTGTTGTTTGGCTCAAGCAGGTTTTAACTTTTGAAAATTCATTCCCAACATTCAAAAGCATGAGACTTAGCATAAAGAATCGGGATAATTTTTCTCTCTAGGTAAATAAAACTATCTGGCAATGCTAAGCCTGCATGCATGTGGCAGTGACTGGTGAATGGAGCAGATGCTGCCTGCCGTGGACAGAAATGGGACTCTCCGTTCTCACTGCCTCCACCCCTCCCTTTGTTCATCCTGTGCCTTCGTCCCTCACAGCGTTTGCTTGTCTGGCCTCGGTCGACATCTCTGTGTGTTTCCTGATGTAGTCCCACATCTGCATCTTTCCAGATGAGGAGACACGGTTGTATGAAATGAGAGCTTCGATTGAAGTTGCGAGTCATCAGCTGGAGCCAGCTGATCACTCATCGGGTAGAGGGAGGAGATCACAGTGAGTCAAACTCCTCTCTGCTGAAAAGATGATTCGGTGACCTTCTGGGCACAATGAGTGAGAAAACCAGAGGACAGGACACATAGGCAGAATTCCTTCTGCTTTCTCCCAATGAACCTGGGGTCTCCTACTAGGGACTTGAAGCTTATTGTTACTATTATTAACAAAATTATTAATCACCTTAATGGAAAGGCAAGGCTAAGTTCCAAGTGCCTGAGTAGACCTGCTGTAGGCCTGCCTACCCTCTAGCTCGGATTTCCCAGAGCAGTGGCATTCCAGTGCTGGGGCCAGGAGAATGGTCAGCCACAGGTGCAGGCAGATATAGTACATAAAGAAAATGTTACTAATAAAATAATAGTAAAACTGACTAAAAGTCAATCTACGTTTATGAATAACATGCACTAGCAAATCTGAGTAATTTCAGTGATATAGAGATATTTCTCTCTAAAAATTGAAATGTACTGTTGGTTTAAGCTCTAAACAACTGCTGTGGTTGTAGCTGAATTTTAATAATATTAATGTCATAGTCCTTTTTGTGCCATTATAACAGAAGACCTCAGACTGGGTAATTTAGAATGAACAGAAATTTATTGGCTCACATCTCTGAAGGCTGAGAAGTCCGAGATCAAGGGGTCAGCATCTTGCAAGAGCCTTTTTTCTATGTCATCTCATGGCAGAAGGGCAAAGAGAGGGAGAGACCGTAAAAGGAAGCCAAATTCCCCCTTTTATAATGAACACACACCCAAGATAAGCTACCCACTCCCATATTAAGGGCATAAATCCACTCACTCCACCTTCATGGCCTCCTCACCTCTCATTAGGCCTCACCTCCCAACGCTGTTGCATTGGGGATTAAGTTTCCAATACAGACTTTTTGGGGGACACATTAAAACCCTCACTATATGTAATTAGCAAATTAGCATATTTTATTATTTCTACTTTAGTTTTGTATTCTACATGAAAATTAACTGAGAGAATTCCCAGTTAGACAACCTGACCTAGAACAACTGGACTCATTTACTTTGAGAGGAAGTCTGCAACAGTTCAAAATCCTTTGAGCTTGCCACAGACCCTGCTTCTAACTCCTGCTGTACCACATGCCCCTGTGTTTACGCAGTAGCTTCAAAATAGACAATGATAGCACAGTGGTTGCAAAGATGAGAAACAGAACTTAAATGACTTTAATTCTGTCATTCTATGACGCTTTAATCTCTGTTTCCAGTTCTTCAACTGCAGAGGCATTTAAAGTGTCTTCAATCAATCATACTGTCCTGAAGAAACAAAGACGTGGGTAGTTGCGTTTTCTGAGATTTGTTACAAAATGGAATTTTGATAATCTGTGCCAAATTTGTCCTTATGTTTAAGATTTTTCATGACTACTTCTTTGTATGTTGCTTCATGTGATAGAAACTTTTTGAAATTAAAATTAATAAAGTATGTTCTTCAATCAAATGGCAGCAAAATAGATTTAAAGATCTAACTATACTTTTATTCATAATCATGAAGAAAATTAATTTTGATGAAGTTGTTGACAAATTGACAGAAATTAAGCCTCGAAAACAAACGTTATTATGAGTGATCAATATGATCACTCATACATATGATCACTTATGAGTATACATATTCCCCTGTATTCAAGGAATATATTAATGTAATTAAAAAGGATTAATCCATTATGTTGTATTTTTTTTCTGGCTATTTGTATTATAATATCAATCCTTTTACTTCAAGGTTACTACTGAAAATAAAGAAGCGTAGTGTTAAGTAAGATAGATCAGCTCTGGATATCAATTATGCTAGATCTTTCATATTATAAAGTACTACCTTAACCCCAAACTAGATTCATATCATTTATCAGATGTAGGTAGCAGGTTTTCCACTGCCATCATCTGCACTGAATTTAGTGCCCATTTATTATCTATAGAATTCTCTGTGTTGTGAGGTTTTCTCAGTGGCCCCACTCCTGGAGAATTAGAGAGTGATTATCTCCTTGGTTGATCCCATAGCATTTTGTCCAAAAATAAATATGTCATGAATAAATGTTTAGAGATTGTCTCCTTCAATAAACATGATCTCCTACAAAACACGGAATGTGCATTAATTAATCAACTTCTACGACGTTTCAGGTACTCAATAAATTTCGTTGCCTAGATGAATGAATGAATGAATAAAAGGATGATGTTCTCATCTGTGAATAATACTTGATGAATACATGACACTAACATTCCTACCAAATTAAACACATTTGAAAGGAATGACACTTTTTCTTTAAGAGCCATTCTTCTGTCTTCTTTAGAAAAATTTCTGTTCAAGTCCTTTGCCCACTTTTTAATGGGGTTATTTGATTTTTTCTTCCTAATGAGATATCACTTAACCCCAGTGAGAATGGCCTTCATCAAAAAATCTCCAAACAATAAATGTTGGCGTGGTTGCGGAGAGAGAGGAACACTCCTACACTGCTGGTGGGACTGCAAACTAGTTCAACCTCTGTGGAAAGCAATATGGAGATACCTTAAAGCGATACAAGTGAATCTACCATTTGATCCAGCAATCCCATTGCTGGGCATCTACCCAAATGATCCAGTGACACTCTACAAAAAAGACACCTGCACTCGAATGTTTATAGCAGCACAATTCATAATTGCAAGGCTGTGGAAACAGCCCAAGTGCCCATCAATCAAAGAATGGATTAATAAAATGTGGTATATGTACACCATGGAGTACTATTCAGCTCTAAGAAACAATGGTGATATAGCACACCTTATATTTTCCTGGTTAGAGCTGGAACCCATACTACTAAGTGAAGTATCCCAAGAATGGAAAAACAAGCACCAGATATATTCTCCAGCAAACTGGTATTAACTGAGTAGCACCTAAGTGGACACATAGGTGCTACAGTAATAGGGTATTGGGCAGGTGGGAGGGGGGAGGGGGGCGGGTATATACATACATAGTGAGTGAGATGTGCACCATCTGGGGGATGGTCATGATGGAGACTCAGACTTTTGGGGGGAGGGGCGGAAATGGGCATTTATTGAAACCTTAAAATCTGTACCCCCATAATATGCCAAAATAAAAAAAATAATTAAAAAAAAAGAGCATACTTGAACTCAGTACTATTGATATCACTTTAAAATCAGACCACATTTGCGTTAAATGTCAGTAAATCTGAACAAATTCTTTTGAGATGCTTAAATAATGAATCAATGATATGAGGACATCCCAGTATAGCACAGTTCCCCAAACTTCAATCATTGCATAACCCTTCAATTTTTTTATTTATACATGTGATTATTTAGTAGATATTGTTGATCTAACTCTACTCACTTTTTAAAAACTTAAACATACACCTTATTCCTATTGTAAGAAATAATATCTATGAATATTTAGATTTTGCATGCCTGTTACATTATTTCTAATGCACACTAAAATAATACATAAATATTTGAAACATATCATGTCCATCCTAGTACTACCTAAAGTCACCTTGTATGTACCACAGGAAACGCTGGCACGGGGGAATGAACATAGACTTGCCACTTGCAATGTAACTTAACCTTGTTAAAAGCCAATGCTTCACACAAATACAGAGATACAAAGATTTCAGGTAATTGTTGTGAAGATTAAATGAAATGTTAATAACATATGTAAACAATCACCTAACAGGAACCCTGCATAGATGATCTAGGTGCTCAATAAATTAGAGTTGCTAAAATGATAGTCATGTTCTACCTTTCAAACAAAGTGTATTCTTTCTTGCTCTACTTCTCACTCTAATAATCTGTCAGCCACTCTTATTCTATTAATAAATATGGCTGCACAGAAACAAAGGGGCCCAATTTTATGCAAAGCAAACATCGGTCACAGCAATTGCATGGAATGAAAATAAATATGGACAACATAGCGAGGGAGCAAGAGACGGAACCCAGGCAGCTTCAGGCCCTGCCTCATAACTTGTCTGCCACCTCAGAAACGCCATTTCACTGCTTAACGCACGGTCCCTTTGCTTTCTTGTTTCCTCTCTCTTAACTTTTCCGTTTCTTATTCTTATCGTGAGAGGATATGTGGAGCAAAGTTCACTGTGAAAATCAAAGGACCTTCTGCTGGGGTTTCAAGAAAGGGTTTTTCAAGTTCAAACTAGTTTGACTTAAGGTCCCACAACCCTTCTACTGAACCCTCAACCCAGCCCCTTAGCAGGGGATTCTAATTTCCCCTTCCCCTTTCACTCAGGTGGCACTGACTCCCCTTTATGTATTTTTCTCTTGTTGGGGGACTTGCATTCTCGGAGAGAAAATAGGTTGAAAGCAAGAGCAGAAATCAATAGCTGGACTCCAAGTAGTAGACAGGAATTTTAGTTTACTTTTATTTTTTCCAAAGAGAGAAAAGGGCTTAGAGTTTTGATTGTGTGGTAGAGGACTCTAAAGCATTTAATTAAGATGTCTGAGGCAGATAATAACAAATGCAATCGGCTCCTCGGATAATCATCCGGCAGAAGTCCTGGAGACAAACATACATCACAGCAAGGATGTGTGTTACTCCTTCTGCCTCTCCACCCCGTGGACTCGGCAGTCTGATTCTGCACATCCCTCAGAGGTCAGCCCGGCTGTGGTTGAAAGAACATTGATTCTGCCCCAAGGCAGACCTGAGTTCAAATCCTAAGTCTACTAATACCAACAGTAGGACTAAAAGTTACTTAAGTTCTCTCTCTGTTTCCATCTATAAATATTGAGTTAATGCGGTGTTTAATGGAAATCGAGAAAGTGTTCCAGGTATTTATTACTATCTAACAAACCACTCCAGAGCTTGGTATAATAACGTGGCTTGACTATACTCCACTATGTCTGGAACCTCAGCTGGGAAGACTCAACTGGCTGGGGTTAACTTGAATGGCTGGAGGCTAGAATTATCTGGATACGTCTTCGCTTTCATGTCTGGCACATGGACGAGGAAGACTCAAATGACTGAGGCTCCTGGGCATCTCTTTCATTGTAGGGTCAGGGCCTCCCCATGTGATTTCTCCTGCAGGTTTCTCCATCATGGTTATCCTAAGGGTGGTCAGATTTTTTATACACAGCTCAGGATTTTAACAGCAAGTGTTCCAGCAAGCAAGGTGGAAGCTGAATGGCCTTTTATAACCTAGCCTTGAAATTCACAAAGCATCATTTTCACCATGCTCTGCAAGTAGTGTGCATGTTCCAGCCCTCTCAGATTTCGGAGGACAGCACATAGATGCTATATTTAAAAGCATCAGGCCCAATACCTAGAATATTATTGGAACTCCAGAAATGTTATAGATGAGAATGCCCAAAATCAATTCCTTTTGTAATGATACTGTAGTAAGTAGTAAAATATGTAAACATATCCTTCCTAAGGCACTTTTACATCCATTAACTCATTATGTCACAATACCCTTCTCTAAGCAGGAGAAATCTTTTCCCTTATGTTGGAAACAAAAAAAAGTGAAATTCAGAGAGATTAAATTAGTTTCCCGGAATCACACAGCTAGTAAATGGTACAGCCCTGAGTAAAATCCAGGATTTCTAACTCATGATGCAATCTGATCCACTTTGTAGAGTGAATGGAAAAAAAGTACATTCAAATACATAAGCACAGGTATACAGTTTCTTATATTAGAGGGATCTGGTAACCAACGACTATTTCAGCTCATTAACGTAAAGCTTGCCCCTGTGTGTGTGTGTGTGTGTGTGTGTGTGTGTGTACACACATAAAAAATATGTAAGTTCTCCTTTTTATTTATGTTTCTTTTTACTAACTTGTTAGAAAAATTAAGTTGCAACAACGTACATTTGCACTATGTGACAATATGTTCTATAAAAATATTCTTTGGCAATATCCTCCCTTTTTTGCATTAGAAAAAAGAAAAAGTCCCTGACAGACAGACAGTCTTCCTAGAAATTATTACAGTTATTTATATCTTGGCACCAATTAGTTTCTTAGGCTCTCTCTCAAGGTGAGTTGTATACATTGAGACTAACACTCTACGGTCTATTCTACTTCTTCCTCAGTGGGAACTGACCTCAGATTAAGGTGTGAAATGGATTGGTCTAAATTTAATCCCATCCTCCTTGCTTAAAGAAACCTCAGGAATAATCATGAGACCACATTTTGGCCAATAAGCAACAAGGAGAAGTTTGTTGGGGGCTTCTGGGAAGATGTTCCTAACTCTTTTGAAAGACTCATAGAAATTCTAACACTCTGACTCCCCAGGGATCTCTATAATTAAACAAGTTTTCCAGGTGGTTGCTGGAAGTCATCATAGCAACCTTGAGAGAAGAAATGCTGAAAATGAAATCCATATCCAGACAAAGAGACATCTAAGAGAATGGCAGAAACATGCAGCTGCAGTGGATGCTGTGGGTGCCCTGCTGTGACTGTCTTTACCATACTAACACATGCCACTTTTAGGGGCACTGGCTACAAACAGCTAATGGCTGTACTTTCCTCCAAAGAATTGCTCCCTCTGGATGAGAAGCCTGACCCCCCTACTCCCCACCAAAAGTTACTCACTCCCTCCATTCTTGGAATAACCTGCAGCACGTGACTGACTGCCACGGAGATCCAAAAGACCATCATCTCGCCTCAACTTGGGACTAGCTTTGCGGTGCAATTCATGTTCCAGAACTCCCCCTCCCCATGAGATTAGGCGGAAGCCAACACCAACTGATACTACCTGTCTGCATAGCTCCTCCCACTGCCCCTGTTTCCCTTGCTTCCCTTCTCCTGAGGGTTCTTCCTCCATAAATTGCATGGACCCAAATTCCTATCTCAGGTTTTCCTTCTTGGGAACACAGAGTAAGACAATGCTTGAAAGCACGCTTACACCATACCTGATACCTGCCTTGTCTCTGTTCTTCCAGTCATGTGCACCAGGACAGTTCCTTATGTCTGAACACAGTACAAGGTTTTTCTGCTACATGCAGCTTGAAGCTTCCTAAGAAATGAGATAGAGGCTAATGGGCTTTGATTGGGAAATCCAGGTCAGAAAAGGTACATAACATGATATAGGTATAAAGGACAGGCTTTGATTGCTAGTATAAGACAGAGCAAAGGGATCTGGCATTCACTGAAGGACAAAGGGTATTTCTGGGAGAAGTATTAATAGGCGTATGCTAAATATATGTTTCTATAAGGTCTCATTTACATATACACCTCAAGAATTCTAGGAAGTTAAACCAAACCAGCAGGCTTCATATCCACTAATGAAACTTTAAGACCATTGAGAGAAATGGGGAGGGCATGAGGAGTTGTGTCACATGACCAGATATCATTGCCGCTGTCTTACATTATGATGGAGAAACAACTTAATCCTTGAAGGAATTAACTGGGATAAGGAATACTGGGAATTGACCTTGAGTTTAGGAAGTCACAAGATCCATGTGTCCATCTCCAGCATGTGGAGAGATGTGGTAAGATCTTGGCCTATGCTCACTTGGCCATTCATCACAGACGGCTGTTGAGCACTCAAAATGTGGCTAGTCTGAATTAATACGTGCTGTAAATGTAAACTATATGATGAAAATCTAAGACAGTACAAAAAAACTATCTCTAATATTTTTATATGGATTATGTCTTGAAATCATATTTTGGATATATTAGGTTAAATAATACATATTATTAAAAGTAACCTTATTTGTTTTTTTTTATACTTTTTAATGTGGCTACTAGAAATTTTAAAATTACAAATGTGGTTTACGTTAAAAGTCTATTAAACAACACTGATCTGAGAAATTTAAGGCATAGGATTACATCATGTTAATAACATAGAGCCCAGTCCTGGATCAATATATTAATACTAAAAATTTCTAAAGAGAGGCAACTTGAATTTATAGCTAATATGTGTCAAAACCACAAGAGGTTTTAGTCTAGGTCCAGTTGCTCCTCATACAAAGATCCAATTATTGAGACAATGAGGATTGCCAAGGAAGAAAGGAACTTTAATACAACAGACTTCTTGTTAGAACAGTAGAAGCTGCTGCCTCAAATGTGTCTGTCCAACTAATGGAGATCATGGGCTTTTTAAAGAGGAGCCACGTGCCTTGAGGCAGGTCGAGGGGGATGATTAGTCCTGGCATCAGGGAGTCTGCTCTGGGATCTTCAGAATCCCAACTCCTACGTCTTACAGAAAATCCATCATTTATGGGAAACAACTCAAAAAAATCAAACAGTTAGTTAAGGGAGAGGATTATGAAAAATATATAAGGGTCATTGAAATTTGTTCATAGTGCCCGGTTACAGTGTTTAACATGATAACCAAAAGCCAAATATCCAGGATATCCAATGAAGTGTAAGTTACAATATTCTCAATCCAGTGCTTTACAAAATACCACTCAACAATTATAAATGGTTATTTCCTTCTGCCGTAGTAAAAATAGCTGAAATAACATCAAGGTGCAATGTAGCAACAAACTAAAAGGTATTTGCCAGCAAACTAACTGGAAAATGCATGAAAGTCATTTCTGGAGATAGAAAAGAGACAAATATTAGAAACCAATCACACAAAATAAAAATATAGATGTGTTAACTTGTCTCAGCTTATGTTATTCCCCAAATTTCTTTGTGATACCTGAAGAAATACATTTTGGAAAATTACTCAAGAAAAGATGTGTGTACAAGAAATGATATATTCATAAGAATATTTTATATAAGAACTATGGTTGCTTAGACTAGGAGAAAAATAAAACAGGATTCTGGAGCAAAATGTCAGGAATGGTATTCTCTTCCTGTAATATTTGTTGGGAGAGGCAGTGTGCCCACTTAAAAGACTCCAGCCTCCTTTACAACTATGTTATAGTCAAGTGGTTAGATTCTGAACAATTAGGTAAAGGTGTTGGCTGGAACCCCTGGGCAGTCTCCTTTAAAGGAAGAACAGAAACATGGGATACAGCCTTTTTGGCCAATGTCCTTCTGTAACAGAAAGAATGGCCTGAAAAAAATATATTTCTCTTTGAAACTCCCCCCCACTCTTTTTGAGAACTGAAACCTGCATCCCTGCCTCAGCCTAGTGGCAGGGAAGAGCAGGGAGAAGACCTTTTGTTCTTATCCCAGGCTGTGCCAGCCTCCCAGGTAGACAGGTGGCAGAGTTCACAGGCTTTGTCCTTGGCAGAGATGGGATGATTAGAATAGTTAACCACAATAGCCTAGAATGGAGGGACCCTCCCTTTAAAAACTCTGTATTTCTGATTATGTTCAGGAAATTTTGATTTTGAGAAGAGACGTTCTTCCCTTTTTCTTCCTTTGCTGTCAAAGTAAAATCTCTTTCCTTCTCCCCAAAACACTTGTCCTGCTTCTTCTGATTCGGCCTCATGGACAAGTGCCGGGTTTTCAGTAACACGTCCGTTTTTCCCTTCTTGGGCCCAGGTATGATGGTCAGAGTTCCACTTGCCATCTCGTCTCTTTGAAGAAAGGAGCCACACATAGGATATGGATGCAGAAAGATAGAAAGAGCTTGCTACAACATGGATCCCCCACTGAGCCTGAAAGTTCCATTCCCAGGTTTATTTTATATATAAGAAAGGTTGTTTTATTTTCACTTTTTAAAAATCTAATAAAGATGTGCAAGCAAAAACCTTTGGAGATCCCTGGTCTATGGAAGTGAGTAGAGGAATAAATAAGGCACAGGGAAAGTAAACTCAGCCACATGGGAATATGGATGAGTTTAGGGATAAGGAGAAATCTCTTTTAGAACTATACCAGCCTCCACTAAAGGAATAATCAAACCTGACTGTCAAGGGATTTTCCTTTGTTGACGTTCCTTCAGGGGCTCTCTAGAGCTTTCTTGATAAAATTCCCTCATGATTGGCTTTGGCTACCATTGTATTCTCATTTCCTACCACTCCCCTTCATTCTTTTGCTCCATTCCTTTTGAAGACTTGATAAAACCTTCATTCTTTATCAAAAGGGCAAAGTCAAGTGGAAGAATGAGAGAGATAAAAGCAGGTAAAAGTAGATAGGCAGCTTTAAAGTCATTAAGCTGCAAGTTATAAGCAAGACCAAGTAGTCATATTATTGCCTGATGGTTAAACTTTTATTGTGAAGGACTGTAAAATCCTCCTAAGGGTACAACCAAGTTTTCATAAAGACAAATAAAAGAGCCCATTTGTTTCACAGCATTATGTCTCTAACTTCAATAGCAGTCTCATGGCTATTGAACTCACTTTCAACATTAATAGTCAAAGAATGAATTTTTTCACTTTTATCTCTTTATTCATTGCCTGTGAACTTCATATATGGTATATAGATTTCCGTTTTTGAATCAGAATATTTAAGTCCCTTCTCCACTTCCTCATCTCCAACAATTTTTCCAAAAGCAAATTCCCCAAATAGACCAAATTTAAGGCTTTCTTGAACTCTTTATAAAACCTTACCAAAAATATGGCTGGGTATGGTGGCTCACACCTATAATCCTAGCTCTCTGGGAGGGTGAGGCGGGAGGATTACTTGAGCTCAGGAGTTCGAGACCAGCCTTACCAAGAGCAGGGTGATCTCTACTAAAAATAGAAAAATTAGCTGGGTGGGTGCAGTGGAATGTACCTATAGTCCCAGCTACCCAGGAGGCCGAGGCAGGAGGATCCCTTGAACCCAGTAGTTTGAAGTTGTAGTGAGCTATGATGATGCCACTGTACTCTAGCCTAGGTGAGACTCTGTGCCCCCCTTAAAAGACTCACCAAAAATTTTTGCCACATTCATTTATTTATCCAACAGATATATTATCCAGATCTTAAAAATTAAACTCTGCCTTCATAAAGAGAATATAAACCTCATAATTATATATACACAGAAATCATTTCACACAATGCTTCATTTACAAAAAATAAGCTCTAAGGTTTGTATGATTTAAGTTTCTACAGTGGATAGAAGAGTCATGATATCAGAGTCCCAGACTTAGCTGCAATAATACACTAGTCTCATTTTAATGTAGGGATAAGACAGAAAAGGAAGGTTGAGAGAGCTCAAGTGCAGTTCTTTTGACAGATATCAGATGCTAACCACCCTGAACAAGGAAGTCACCAGCAAGTTGCAGTCCAGGACCACCCAAGCATAGATGGATTACTAAGTAGGATGCCTTACAAACTATTTGTGGGTATCTTTCTGTGACAGCAGTTTATGATTAACCTTCGTGGCCTGCCCTGAAGACAATGCTGGTCACGTATGGGGTTTCTGAACACTTAAAAACTTTACCAGTGCCCCATGAGGGGTCCCCCTCCTGCTGGAAAAAGGACCCCTTTTCTGTCTGTGGAGTCTGATCTGTTGTCTGTCTCTGTCTCAATAAAACCTTACTGTAGCTAGTTGACTCATTCTTGAATTCATTCCTGCATGAAGCCAAGAACCCACTCGGCAAGTTCCGGGGGCTTTCCTCCCTTCTTTGGGACACCCCCTGCATCCATTTCTCTTTAATATGAAAGATTAGTATTTATGCCCAAATCACAATTTGACTAATACCCAAAAAGGAATTAATTATACATAGGCAAAATTTCCTTTTTTTCTTTTCTTAAAGTTAATGTTCACATCTGATCACTTCCTAAAATTCTTAAATGGCTTACACTAAGCAATGCAATATCAGATATAAAATTCCAGTGCCTCAAGAATGTAACTAAAAAGGAGCATGAGTAATAAATGCTATTATTATAGTGTAGATAATGTAGACTGGAGTCTATATTTGCATTATTTGCAGTATAATCTTTTATCTGGAATAGATTTTAATTTAAAATATAATTAAGATGGTATCAGTGAGCACTCTTTATTTGCATGTAATAGAAAGCTCAACCCAGATTGATTAATATAAGAAGTGAATGTATTGACTCATGGGTTGGAAAATTCAGAATTAGATGCAGGCTTTAGGTTTGAGCCAAAGGTGTACAATGTCATCAGGCCTCATTTTCCTGAAATTCTCTCCTTTTCTTCCTCTGTATTTTTTCTTCATCCTTGGCTGGCTTCCTTCATGCAGGGGAGGTAGGAAGATGACTGCCAGTGATTTCCTGGGCTCAGGAGCTCTTTCTTCACTTCCAGGTTGGGGAGATTACTGTTACCCCAATAATCAATTAAAAATCCAAAGCATCACATTGATTGGATTATGCTCTATCATATCATCATCTCCAAACCATAAACATCAGAAAAAGGATGTGATTACCTTGATTGATTTGGGCCAATCGTGACCACTAGAGCTGAGGATGTGGTCAATCTCTTATAAACTTTATGTCTGCTATCCATGGGGAAAAAGGTGAAACAAATCCTTGAGAAGCAACTGCCAAAGCAGATAAAGCAATATTTCTAAAGTGTACTATTGACTTGCCCTAATGTCATAGCCAATCCTATAAAACCATGAAACTATATGGTTCCTGGACTGGAAGAACTCAGATTAGATTGCGAAAAATTTACCCATAAGGAAATTACAGGAGAGGAGAGAGTTCAGTGGTCAATAAATGCAATATTATGTGATAAGTACTATGAATGTTAGAAACACAGTCTTGGAATTATATGGGGCTCAGCTTCAAGCTCTGCTACCCAACAGTTGCAAGGCTTCATACACATTTCCTCTAAAATAAAGCACTTTATCATTCATGATAGGTTCAGCTACAAGTGATACGAAACCAAACTGAAATTATTTTAACAATAAAAACATCAGTTACCTCACCTTAGAGAAGGCCAGAGGTGATTAACTCAGCGCCTTGGTGATGTCATTAAGGACCAAGCTTCCTCGAGTCATGCTAGTGTTTGCCCTCAGTGTGACCCCGTCGTATTTGCTAGATGGTTACAGGGGACTCTCCATATAGCCATGGCAATAGGTCCCAAAAGGGAAGTTATGCAACTCTTTTCAAGAGCAACAAAACTCCTTGCGAGAAGCCACTCTTCTCTTGTCTACCCACTACTGGCAAAACTTCCTCTTAGTTGTCCAGAATTGCATCAGATGCCCACGTCTTAACCTTCATCTGGTAAAGCTAGTAAAATGGCATGATTGGCCTGGACTAGTCAATATTTATCCTCTTGAAATACACAGGGAAGAAGCTTTTTTCCAGAACATGTGGATACACAGAGAAAAAGGAATTGAACAAAATCTGGAAGGAAATCCAGGAAGGAAAAGTTATATGGAGTTGAGAGTGTGGTTGAGAATGGGTGGAATCAATTTGGGAAGGTGACCAAAATACCTACTACACCACCCTCAGCGTTAGTGTGGGAAAGGAGCTCAGCACAGTGCATGGTATTCGCAAGAGCTCACTGAATGGTAGCTGATGTTATCTAAAACACGCTTGGTGTGATCAGGGAAGCTTCCTACAAGATGAATCACTCTGACCATTGACGAGAGAGATAATGTGAAATTTCCCAGATGATAAATGACAAGGAAGGATAGCCAGAAATTGTGAGGGTGAAGAGGTTGGACAACTAAGGAGATTCTACGTACTTGATTTCCAGTTTGACGTGGGGTATGGAAAAGGAGTCTAGAAAGACTTCAAGCTTTCTGGTATGACATATGACAAATATTGACGCATGTTGCTGTCATCGGTTAAGAGAGAAATGCAGGAGAAGTTTCTGGTTTGGTTGCAGAGCTAGAAGTGCCAGTTCAGGAATGGATAGAAGGAGTCTGAGGTGTCTGCAGAACATCATAGTGCAGATTTTTTTTTTTTTTTTTTTTGAGACAGAGTCTCACTTTGTTGCCCAGGCTAGAGTGAGTGCCGTGGCGTCAGCCTAGCTCACAGCAACCTCAAACTCCTGGGCTCAAGCAATCCTCCTGCCTCAGACTCCCGAGTAGGTGGGACTACAGGCACAAGCCACCATGCCCGGCTATATATATATATATATATTAGTTGGCCAATTAATTTCTTTCTGTTTTTAGTAGAGACGGGGGTCTCGCTCTTGCTCAGGCTGGTTTCGAACTCCTGACCTTGAGCAATCCGCCTGCCTCGGCCTCCCAAAGTGCTAGGATTACAGGCATGAGCCCATAGTGCAGATTTAATGGTAGTACAAACTGCTACCATTTATTTAGTAGTATGTCATTCATACGGCCGACAAATACCTATTTTACACTTACTGTGGGCTTGGGACTAAGTTTAATTATTTACAAACATTCTCTTATGTAATCTTCCCAACCCCGCTTTGAGAAAGTTGCCCGTGATCTCCAGCCATTACTTTTGAGGCCAATTTTGGAATCCATTCACGGGTGCATCATTGATAGCTAATTATGTTGTTGGCAGCAAGATCCTCAAACACAAAAGCCACATTGTGTATGTTAACTCAGGGGTGTTTTTATCTATCTCTCATTGTAATTAGGATCAGGACTGCATGCTCATTAATTATTTCTCATTCCACGTACACTCGAGAACCTGACAACCAGATGCTTGAAAAGGCATTGAGTGCAATAGACTGATGGAATGCCAGATTCAGATATCCGTAAAGAAAAGCTTAATGTTAATAATTAATTATATAGAGACATTTAAATTAAAATTTATCAGTAAATTATATATACATATGTAAATTAACATTTATCAGTGCCTTACAAGTTACAGAGAGCTTTTATAGACATTATCACATCTTATTGTCAAGGAAACATGAACAGTTAAACATGATTTTTTTTTTTAAATGAAACTGTTATTTTGAGATAATTGTCAATTCACATATAATTGTTAGAAATGATGCAGAGAGATTTCATGTACACCAAATGCAGTTTTCCCTCAATGGGAGCATTGCAAAAACATAGTGTCATATCACAACCAAGATATTGCTATTGATACAGTCAAGTTACAGAACATTTCTCTCACCACAGGCTTCCTCGTGACAGTCACACCCGCTGTCTACTGTCTCACTGCCTCCTTAACCCCTGACAGCCACTAGTCTGTTCTTCATTTTGATATTTCTGTTATTTCAAGATTGCTATTTAAATAGAAGCATACGGCATGTAACTTTTTCGGTCAGCTTTATTCAGTTGGGCATATTTCTCTGGATGTTTACCCAGGTTGTTGCACGTATCAGTAGTTCATTTCTTTTTATTGCTGAGTTACTATTACCGTGGCATAGATTCCCAAGGGCATCTGTGTCATTCCCAGTTTGGGACTATTATAGATAAATCTGCTATTAAACATCCTTGTCCATTTTCTTTTGGGAACATATATCTTCTTTTTTTCTGGAATAAATACCTATGAGTGAAATGGTTAGGTTATATGACAGTTGCTTGTTTGGTTATTTAAGAAACTGCCAAACTGTTTTCCAGAGTGGCTGTAACATTTTATTATACGTTGCCACCAGTAATGTCTTAGTGATACAGTTTCTCTCTATCCTCATCAGCATTTGGTGTTGTCATTACTTTCCCACCCCCATATTTATTGAGGTTTAACTGACAAATAAAAATTGTATACATTTAAGATATATATATCTATCTTATAATGTGATATTTTGATATATGTATGTGCTGTGTATGCATACATATATATGTATGCATATATATTATACATATGTATAATGTGATATTTTGATATATGTATGCACCGTGAGATGATTATCACTACCAAGCTAAGGAACACATGCATTCTCTCAGTTACTACCTTTTTGATGTGTGTAGTGAGAACATTTAAGATCTACTGTCTTAGTAAATTTCAAGTATACAATATGGTATTATTTATTATAGGCACCATGCTATACATTAGATCTTCAAAACATATTCATTTTGCAGACTGAAACTTTGTACTGTTTGATAAACATTTCTCCTACCTCCTAGCCCCTAGCAACCTCCTATTCTACTCTCTGCTTCTATGAGTTCAACTTTTTTAGATTCCACATATAAGTGAGATTTAATAAGATCCAGCAGTCCCGCTTTTGGGTATATATCTGAAAAAAAGTGAAATAAGTGTCTCAAAGAGATATCTTCACTCCCATGTTCATTGCAGCATTATTCACAAATAGGTAAAATATGGAATTAACCTAAGTGTTGTCCATTGACAGAGGAATGGATAAAGAAATGTGGTCTATGTGTATATATGTGTGTGTGTGTGTGTGTGAGTATGCAATGAATATTATGCAGCCTTAAAAAAGAAGGAAATCCTATTATTTTTAATAAAT
Source organism: Microcebus murinus (assembly GCF_040939455.1). Taxonomy (NCBI): domain Eukaryota; kingdom Metazoa; phylum Chordata; class Mammalia; order Primates; family Cheirogaleidae; genus Microcebus; species Microcebus murinus. The sequence continues at coordinate 138,395,808 of NC_134104.1, forward strand.
GGATAAACCTAGAGGAAATTATGCTACATGAAAAAACCTAGGCACAGAAATACAATGTCATTGCTTTTTATTTTAGCCATACAGGTATCTAGTTATATTTCATTGTGGTTTTAATTTGCAATTTTCTAATAGCTAATGATGTTGAACACTTTTTAGGTGCTCATCTGCCATCCATATGTCTGTCTTTGTTGGTAAAATGTCCTCTCACATTGTTTGCCCATGTCTAACTGAATTATTTACTTTGCACTGTTGAGTTTTGAGAGTTCTTTGTATATTGTACATAATAGTTCTTTATCAGATTTATAGTTTCCAAATATTTTCTCTCATTTTGTAGCTTGGCTTTTCATCTTCTTAATGGGGCCTTCCCACAGAGTAGATTTTAAAATTGTGAAATCCAATTTATTGATTTTTTTCTTTTATGAATGTGCTTTTGTTCTCAAGACTATGAACTCACAGCTAGATGCCAAAGATGTTTCATATGTTTATTTTTCTAAAACTCTTGTAGTTGTACTTTTTACATTCATTGAAGACTCTGATCCATTTTAAGTTAATTTTTGTACAAACTATGAGAAGTAGATTGAGTGGGTTTTTTTTTTATTGTGTGTGTGTGTTGGGGGCTGCTGCGTGTGAAAATACAAAAGCCATATGGTCCAGCACAATTTGTTGTAAAGTCAATCTTCATTGAATTGCTTTGTACATTTGTAAAAAGTCATTTGGGCGTACTTATGTGGGGCTATTTCTGGGCTTTCTATTCTGTTCCATTGGTCTATGTGTCTATCCTTTTGCTAATACCACAGTCTTGATTCCTGTAGCTTAAAAGCAGGTAGACTGATTTTTCCATGTTTTTTATTCTCTTTCAAAATTATTTTTAGCTATTTAAGTTTCTCAGACATTCCAAATAAATTTTTAGAATACATTTTTATATTAAAATATTTTTATATCTACAAAAATATTGCTGGTATTTTCATAGAAATCGCATTAAACTTGTGCATCAATTTAGGGAGAATTGACATCTTTATTATTTTGAATATTACAATCTGTGGACACAGTGTGTTTCTCTATTTTAGACTTTCCCTAATTTCTTTCACAATGTTGTTTGATTTTTAGCATGAAAGTTCTATACATGTTTTGTTAAATTTACACATAAGTATTTCATTATTTTGAGCTATGTAAATGATATTGTGGTTTTAATTTTAGATTTCATATGATCATTGTTAGTGTAGAAATATGATGACATTAATTATCTTGTAGCCTGTGACCATGCTGAACTCACCTATGGTATCTAGGAGATTTTTTTTTTTTGTATATTGTCATCCACAAACAGGGACAGTTTTCCCTTTTTCTTTCTGATCTGTATATCTTTTATTTTTTATTTTTATTTATTTTTTTGCCTTTTTGCACTGGCTTGAAATCCAGCACTATGTTGAATAAGAACAGTGGAAGCCTTGCTTTGTTCTCTGCCTTAGGAGAAAATCATTTTGGCTTTGACCACTAAGTATAATTTTAGCTGCAAGTTTTTTGTAGATGATCTTTATCAAATTAAATAACTTCTCCTCTATTGCTATTTTTAAGACAGTATTTTTTAAAATCATGAGTGAATGTTGACTTTTATCAAATGCTTGTTCTATGTGAATTGATATAATTATGAGATTTTTCTTATAGCTGGTTAATATGGTGGATTAGATTCATTGATTTTTGATATTGGACCACCTTGTATCCATACAAAAAACCATGCTTGGTCATCATATATAATTCATTTTCTATGTTGTTGAATTCTATTTGCTAATATTTTATTAAGCATTTTTGTATTTACATTCATGAGGACATTCACCTTTAGGGTTTTTGGTTTGTTTATTTTTGTACTGTCTTTGTCTGGTTGTGGTATCAGCACAATGCAGCTTCAGTAAATGAATTGGAAACTGCTCCCTCCAATTTTCTATTTTCTGGAAGAAAGTGCATAGAATTGATGTTAATTCTTTATATGCTTGGTAGAATTCTTCAGTAAAACCATCTGGGTCTGGAAATTTATTTTTTAGAGATCTAAAATTATAAATTCAATTTGCTTAATAGTTATAGGTCATTCACATTATCTATTTTATATTTAATGAGTTATGGTGGTTTGTTTTTGAAGGAATTGGCCCTCAACATCTAAGTTGTCAAATTATGTGCGTAGAGTTGTCCATAATATTCCACTATTGATGTCTGCAACATCTGTGGAGGCACCCACATTTTATTCCCAGTATTCATAATTTGTGTCTTCACTCCTTTTTTTCTTTGCCAGTCTTGCCAGAGTTAGGCCGATTTTATCAGTCTTTTCAAAGAAACTGCTCTTTGTTTCATCGATCTTTCTCTATGACTTTCTGTTTTCAATTTCATTGATTTCTGCTCTTATCTTTATTGCTTGATTTATTCTGCTTGCTTTGGGTTTGTTTTGTTTCTCTTTTTCAAGGTTCTTCAGGTAGGAGCTTAGATTATTTATTGGAGACTTTTTTCTTTTTCCTAATGTGTGTATTTAATGCTATAAATTTCCCTCTCAGCATTGTTTAGCTATATCTCACAATTTTAACATGTTGTATTTTCATTTTTATTCATTTCAATGTATTGCTTGATTTCCCATGAGAATTATTTTATATTTAAAATAATTTAGAAGTATGTCATTTAGTTTCTAAGTGCTTGGAGATTTTTCTGTTATCTTTGTGTTACTGATTTCTAGTTTGATTCTATTATAGTCTCAAAACATATTCTGTATGATTTTAAATCTTTTAAATTTGTTGAGGTTTGTTTCATGGCTCATGATATAGTCTATCTTGAAATATGTTCTGTGAGCACTTCAAAAGAATCTACATTTTTCTGTGGTTGGGTGGAGTGTTGAATAAATGTCTATTAGATTCTGTTGGGTAGTGGCATTCTTCTCTATCCTTGCTGACTCTTGTCTAGTTGTTCTATCAATTAGTGAGCGAAGTATCTTAAAATCTCTCCAACTATAATTGCTGATTTATGTATTTCTCCTTTCAGTGATGTCCATTTTGCTTCATGTATTTTGGAGATCTGTTATTTGGTGTATATGTATTTAGAACTGCTATGTCTTTTTGGTGTATTGCCACTATATAATTATATAATGATGTTCCTTTCCTCTTCTGCTAATTTTCTTTATTACGAAGTCTATTTATCAGATTTTAATACAGCCACTCCTATTTATCTTAGATTAATTTTTGCATAATATATATTTTTCTAGAATTTTAATTTTCATCTGCCTATATCATTATATTTGAAGTAAATTTTTTTGTAGACACTATATACACTGGGTATCCCCATGGTTGGGTCATCCCCATGGTTGTCAGGAATGATGGAGAATACAGAAGTTTGAGAAGTTTGGGCCATGCCCTCATTTAATAGAGTGCTTAGTTAGCGAGACAGGAAATACAGTGTCACCCTTCATGCTCCTTCCCAAAACATTATTATTTTTTTTTTTTTTGCCTAATACACTTCTACTTATCCTCAGCTCTATAGCTGAACACTATATAGTTCAGTCATGATTTTTTAACACATTCTTCCAATCTGTCTTCTTATGTATTTAGACCATTCATATTCAGTGTATTTATTGATATGTTAGTGCTTAAGTCTACTTTGGTTTTCCTACTTATTTCTCTGTTTTTTCATTTCTCTGTTTACATTTTCCTTCCTTACACGCAAATTTTTTTAAAATTCTGTTTTGATTGGCCTATAGTGTTTTAAGTGTAATTCTTATATAGATACTTTAGTGATTTTTCATGCTATATATTATACATAACTTATAGTCTACTGGTGTCACTATTTTATCAGTTTGAATTACATATAGAAATATCACCTGTCTTTTCATCTTTTACCTTTCTGCATTTATAATATGTTAGATATTTCCTCTACATGCCTTTATAGCCACATCAGACAGTGTTATACAATAAAACATGATTTAGAAAACTAAAGAGAATGAGGGAAATGTATTGGGTTTTGTCTAGTTATTCTATCAAAATGATTCCTGTTTTACCCTAGGGTAAATCTGCAGGCAACATGTTTTCTTAATTGTCTTTTATATGAGAATGTCTTGATTTCCTCTTTTTTTTCCTGAAAGGATATTTTTGTTGAAAAAAGGATTATGGATTTACAGTCTTGCTTTCAGTGCCTGAAATATGATGACACTTCCTTCCTTCTGACTGCCATAGTTTTAGAAGAGAAATCTACTGTCATTCTAAGTTTTTCCTTCTATAGGTAAGGTGTTGTTTTTCTCTGTCTGCTTCAACATTTTTTCTTCATCTTTAGTTTTCAAGATTTTAACTATGTGTATCTTGGCATTGACTTCTTGGCTTTATTTTCTTCAGGCTTTCTTCAGCTTCTTGAATCTATAGATTTATGTCTTTTCCAAATTTAGGGACCTTTCAACCATTATTTCCTTTAGTATTTTTTCACTTCTGCATTCTTTCTCTTCTCCCAGGATTCTGATGACATGAATGCTAGACATATTTTTATAGTCCCACAGGTAACTAAAGTCTCTGGAGTTTTTTCTGCCTATTTCTTTCTATTGTTCTGTCTTCTAATTCATCAATTCTTTCCTCTGTCCTCTCCAATCTATTATTGATTTTATCCACTGAAGTTTTTATTTCAGTTATTATATATTTAGTTCTAAATTTTGATTTGTTTCTTTTTTATAGTTTCTATTTCTTCGTTGAGGCTTTTTATTTTTATTTTTTTTGTTTCTGACATGTTTCTAATGGCTTGTTGAAGCACTTTTATCATGGCTGCTTCAAAATATTTGGTAGAAAACATTTCTGTTATCTTGATGTTGGTGTTTATTATCATTTTTCAGTCAGTTTGAAATATTCCTGGCTCATGGTAACGGTGAGTCATTTTTTATGGAGGATTGGACATTTTTGTATTATAACCCTCAAGATCTTAGGGAAAACTTCTGTTTTAATTTTTTGGACACTGCTCCAGTTGGGTGGAAGGCACCACCTTGTTACTGCCATGTGCAGGTAGAAGCCCAGGTTGAGCTCCAATGACACTGGAGTGGTGGGAGTAGGGAGAACCTCCTCATTATTGCTGGATGCAGGTTAGAGTCCAACCTGCCTATGTGGTCACCACTGATATGGTGGTAGAGGTGGTCTCATTGCGCCTGGCCAATAGTGAAAGTCTTGAATTTCCACTAAGTCTCCTCTAATACCACCACAGTGAGGAGGGATAGGGACATCTTGTTATTGCTGGATGGGGATTGAAGTTCAAGTTGTCTGTGTGGTCTCCACTGACACCAAGAAGGTAGGGAGAACAGGGTGGGGATCTCATTACTGGCCAGAAAGAATTAAAATCCTGCTTCCTCAGTTGGCCTTCTCAGACAGCTACCCTAGTGGAGGTGTTAGGGTTCCTCATTACAACTTTATGAGGTAGACATCTAGGGTCCCCTGTCATCCTATGCTGCCATGGATAGGAGTGGCACTACAGTATTTATGTGATATCTTGTTGAAGAGCTTATTGCCTAAAATTTTACTACCTTGGTATGTTGCCTCTTTCCCAATCTTTTGGCTAAAGAATAGAGGCTTCCCATGGGGATTTTTATTTAATTTTATTTCATCTTACCAACTGGTGTTTATAGGTTGCTGGCTTCTTCAGCTTTATGTCTGGGCTATATGAAGCAAGAAGAAATCCCAGGGAAATCACTGCCATGTGATTTCTTTAGGTCCAGTGGTCTCAAGCTAGCCTGCCTTTATCTCTCCACCTTTTATCATCTTCTTATGTTTGTCTTATACATTATGTCTGTGGGTTTTAGTTGTACTTAATAGGAGGAATAGGGAAACGTGTGCCTATGCCATCTTCCTGAAAACAAAAGTCTGGCATGATTATAAAAAATAAATTGGACTCAGAAATGTTGAATAAATTGCTTATGGTCACCCAGTTAGAAGGTGGAAAATAAGCAAATGGGTTAAGAATAAGTACTCTAGAATGAGATGGCTGGAATCTTATTCCTAGATCTATCACTCGCTATAAATATTATTAGTAAACTTGTTTTTTTGACCACATACCCCTTTGCGAATCTGATAAAAGCTAGGATACTCTCTTTTGAAAAATATATTTATGTAAACACGTACAAAATTTTGCACGTTATTTGGATTAATCCCATGAATTCTAAGTTAGGATTTCCTGGTTTAAAAAAAAGCATGTTGTAGGCCTATATATGGGGAGGAGAAAAGCCACATTTATGAGGATAAAGCAGAGAATCACATTCTGAAAGGCTATTTACTGGTTCAAGAGTGGATAAAGAGGCTCCAAGACCATGTATGGGGAGGAGAGGACAACTACAATGGCATCATGGGAGTGTCAACAGAAGACACCCCCAGGATTCCCCTGTCCTACCACACTCACCCATGCTGCCCCCAGGGATGACTGTTCTGGGCTGGCAGCACCACTGGGCTACTCTGTGTGTATAGATACCGTCTGCTGATTTATGCTCACCATGCTGGATGTGCTGTAGCAATGCCCTCTGAGCTCTCTGGCTCCAGAGCACTTCTGGGCCCCTTCTGGATAGGAAGCAAAGAACATTACTTGTACTTTGGGAATGGACCAAGCATATCAGTATACCCTAAGCTGGGAACAGAGTTGAAAGCCTAACTTACAGTTAGAGAAATGTAAGCCAATGGAAAAGATGGGTTAAGAAGTCTATGAGGGGTAGAGGAAAAAATAGGTAACCAATTTATATTCTTACTTTTACTGGCTGTGTAGCCTTGGACAAGTCACTAATATCTTAGAATATCAATGTCTTCACCTGTAAAATGGCTACAATAACAATAATAACAATCTTTACATTAATAATTTCTTACATCATTTGGGTTTTGTGTGTAATGAATAAGATTATAAAAGTGGAGACTCTTTCTGAATTGGAAAACACTATACCAATATTATTTTTTAGGTCTAGCTAGAGATTATACAGTTAGAGTAGGATTTTATGTACAGAACTGTTACTTTTTGTAAGAAATTTATGTACAGAACTTGATATGAATGCCTATAAAAATTCTATGGTATAAACGTGATCTAGATTTCTCTACTTAGAGAAAAAATGTTCTAGGGAACATGGGTATTCCCCATTAAAGAAAAGCAAATATGTTTCACTGGAGCAGATGGCTGAGATGGAAAAATGTAGATCATAATAAAAGGTGTCTATAAAATCACTCAACTAAAATATTGTGTTGTAAAACTAGTTCAATTTTTTTTTTTATTTTCTTTCAGGAGTTTGTTTTGTGTGTGGAGACAAAAACGATAACAATAAATTTCAAAGGCAGCCTCTCTGAACTACTTCCTCTGGAGCCTAAAGAACTGGTAGCATTCTGATATCCTTTAGGTGAGGAATGACTAAGTGAGGAGCAGATGGTTGAATTTTGTTCTGACTTGGAGATAAGTATTTACCATGGCAATTCTAAACAATAACCAATGAGCCTACTGTCAACTTCGGGAAGGAGGCAACCCTTTGAAATGCCTGAAGGCCCAAGTGGCACATGCTTTTCCAATGATTCCGCAGCTTTATCATTAAGAGCCTCTTGAGACTTACGCAAATGATTATGCAAGAGCACACATCACACTGTGCATGCTTCACCCTTGATACGCTAAAGCATAAGTGTTTTGTTACCTAATATTCTTCGCAGTCTTTCTTGGCAGTTAATCTAAGGGTTCTGCATTTAGAGAGCCACTGTGAAATGACCAACTCCATTTGTCATTGACAAATATTTGATTAAATGGAGTTGATAGAAGTTAGAAATGGGCTAGAATTCAAGGTCTCCCCACATCCTTGCTACCAGGTAATGTTTAACCATGAAGGTACGTCTCAGATTGAATTCTGCCACATGTACAAACGTTTATTAGCTAACCAGCATTGATCTCTTGTGTAAACCAAGTGAAGACTTTTGCTCTTGGTCCTTTTGCATGCTGTGACAGTGTTTTGTAGGAAATCATCATTCCAGGAAAATGTGAAAAATTTCTGGCAGCAGGATACTGTCAAACTGAAATCAGGTGTCATAATTTTCCAAAAATGGCTGAACATAGGTGTAAGGACAGCCTTGCTAAAGTAACAAGAAAATGCCTAATCTCACAAGTTTCTAATAACAGCTAAAGATCAATCCTATGCACTCTCTCTGCTGTTTCTCTCCCAAGCTTGTAGGTACCTTGCAGGGACTCAGTTTTCAGAAACATCTGAAAAGAGCCAAAGGAAATGTAAATCTTTCTCTTTACATTAACCAGCTCACAGGCTTTGGAATCTGTTTCTGTAGCCTCAAGGAGTTCCTGAGAAGCTCCCCAGTGGGCAGCAGAGGGGTAAACTCCTGCCCAAAACCATATCTCAGGGGCAAAATTATATCGCTTGCCATAAGCCTGACTACATCTCAGAGATAACCAAGTCTCCAGGAACAGAAGGAACAAGAAAGATCAGACAACCTGATGTCTCACAGCTGCCTGCTAATTACTCCACAATTACTATTTTTCTCTTTGTCCTCATAAAAACAGCAAAACCACTTGGCCTTGCTGCTGGCATCTCCCTTTTCTTTCTTTGGGATGCCACTTCATCGCTCTACTTTCTCTAACCACCTCCCTTCCTCCCTCTCTCTCTCTCTCTCTCTCTCTCTCTCTCTCTCTCTCTCTCTCTCTCTCTCTCATTCTCTCTGTTCTTCTAAAGGGTAAAATAAACGTTTTTACTTTCATATCTTAATCTCTGCATAAGAAATCTTTCTCCACCCATGCCATGAGCACCTACTAGGCTTTTCCAACCCTAACATTTGGTGGCCCGTAGTGTCCACCCTAACAACAGAACTGGGTATGTAACTCCAGTTGAAAGGACATAAGATCTTATGCCCTCTTCACTTCACAGAAGGAGTGCCTGTACAATCCTTTAAGCCAATCTAAATATCTTGAGCACCAATCATTTCACCAATGAAAATTTATTTCTGACCTCCAGTATGCCAATTAACAAACCTTCTGGAGTTGATAGAAGATACAGATGACAAACGCAGCGGGAGAAGCTGCCCAGGGTTGCAACGTTTTGATAAGAACTTTCCAAAAACTACCACATCCTTGAAATATTTAGGGTACAAAATAATTTTTTGGTATTTAGGGTACAAAATCAAGGTATTTAGGGTACAAAATACCTTGATTAGGGTACAAAATTTTTACCAGCAAATCTCAAGTATTCATTGAATCTAATTAGCACACATACATTTTTATGTGCTCTAAGATGTGTAATGCCATGGATTTGAAGTACATATATATTAAATGTAGCTCTTAAAATGGTTGCTGTCATCATTTTTCTGTGACATTTTTCTGTTACAATTTCACATTTCCAAGGAAGAAAATATTGAGTTAGACAAAAAGATTTAAAACTCTTTTGTTGTAACTTTCCTTTTTTAAAAAATTTAAGAATTAGATATGAATGTTTTACCAGGGTGAAAGTGATTAATGTAACTGTCAAGGATATAAATTCTCTCTTTGGAAGTGAAATTTATTCTTATATGTTTGTGCCATTTTTACTTTTAGGAAGCATTTTTCAGCCTTTTCAGAGGAAGTTTGTGCTGGTGCTTTAATTCTATGATAAGCATTACCAGCCTCATTTTGTAGTCAGACATTGAGGACAATGCAGACTTTTATTTACCAAATTCACAACCTTCAAAGTCCTAGTTCTTGAATGTTACAGATTATAGAGTTTATTCACTCAATCATCCTCTTATCCATTGGTATTTATTGAGCAATGAATATGGATCAGGCACAAGGAGCTAAAGACGTGAAAGACACAGTCCCTGTCTCAAGAAGATATCATAGCCTGTTTGGGGAGACTCAGAGGTGGTGGCCAGTGGAATGGCAGCAGATGACAGAGTGGTTTAGAACCTGGCTTAGAGAATCCTGGCTCTGCCATCACTTAACCTCTTCAGCGATTAAGTGATTCAGTTTCCCCACCTATTAAATGGGCATGATGGTACTACATACCTCCTAGGATTGTTGCAAGGACCAAAGGCATTTATTCATATAAAATACAGAACAGTGTGTGGCACATGGTAATAAATGTGCAGGACATGTTGAATATAATTATTATACTAAATGTAGGTTGTTTTGGGAGCTGTCTTCTGCAAGAATATCCCTCTGTGTTCTCCCAGTCAACTCAAACACCAATTCCCGCCAAACTGAGCTCCTTATTATCGTTCTTATCTATTGACTTCCATCTATTCCTATGATCATGGCTTTGGTCCAGCCTTTGGTTATTTCACACTTGTTTTCCTGACACAGTCATAGGCCCCTGGCTACATCTACCAGACTCTCTTAACACGCACTTGAAAATCTTATCTGATTATCTCTGAGCCTCTCCCTCTCCTGGTCAAAATCTCCTTTCATACCCTTTTATTGTCTACATTCTGAAATGAAAAACAAGGCCTCTCAGAGCTTAAGTTGTTCTGGGCCACTCTTGGGTGTTGAGATTCCTCATTAGTGTATAAAAAATGAATGCACACTAAAATAAAACCACAAAACTTTGTACATTTATTTACATGCTTGTAACATATAATCACTTTAAACACAAATATAAAAATATATGTACTTATGTGATTCACAAGATAATTAGACAAATCATACACTTCTCAATTCATCCTTTTTTTTTGTTTGTTTTTTCTTTTAGACAGAGTCTCACTTTGTTGCCCAGGCTAGAGTGCCATGGCAACGGTCTAGCTCACAGCATCCTCAAACTCCTGGGCTCAAGCGATCCTTCTGCCTCAGCCTCCTGAGTAGCTGGGACTACAGGCATGTGCCACCATGCCTGGCTAATTCTTTTTTTTCTATATATTTTAGTTGGCCAATTAATTTCTTTCTATTTTCAGTAGAGATGAGGTCTGAGGTCTCACTCTTGCTCAGGCTGGTCTCGAACTCCTGACTTTGACCGATCCACCCACCTCAGCCTCCCAGAGAGCTAGGATTACAGGCGTGAGCCACCACACCTGGCCACAATTCATCCTTGATATGGCTGTGTATTTGGTACACAGGTTGGCAGCCATATGGTGACTGGAACATCTTTCTCTTTCAGTTTTATCAGTGGATTTCTCTGTATTAGTTAGAAATGAATTTGGCTAGAACTAACAATTTATACAATATCAGTTAATTATTTCTCACAATTCTATAATCTGGACTAGGATCATCTTGCTGGCCTTGCTGGTTCTTCTCCCCCTGGCATTTGCTAGGGCTGGAAAGTCCAAGATAGCTTCTTTACTCACATGTCTGGTGCCCCATTTATGGGCTGGAAGAGCTGATAGCTAGCTGTGCATCCTTTCTCTTTCCATGTGGCCTCTCACTTGGCTACCTTGAACTTCTGTACAGCATGATGGTCTCTGTGTATTTGAACTTCTACCTGGTAATTGGTTTATTTTTATTTTATTTTAATTTTTTTTATGGAGTCTCACCATATCGCCTAGGCTGTACTGTAACTCCTGGGCTGAAGCGATCCTCCTGCTTTTTAACCTCCTGAGTAGCTGGGACTATGGGCACATGCCACCATGCCTGGTGTAACTGGTTTCTGAGAAAGGAAGTCTCTTTTTGAGGCCATGCCCAGAATTGGCACTAAGTCACTTCTGCTATATTCTGTTGATGAAAGCAAGTTACAAAACTAGCCTAGATTCAAGGAAATGAAAAATAGAAAATAGACTCTATTGCACCTCTCAATGTGAGGACCAACATGTGAACATGATGAAAAAAAAAAAAAAGAGAGAGATAATAGCCATCGTTAAAGACCATCTACCACACTGAAATAATGCCTACATTGAGGTAGTTGCTGGTCTTGACTCAGTGGTTCCACTCTCTGACACTTATGGCTTTCCTGTCATTGTTGAAAGGTGACTGGAGCATCTCCAACTGTTTTATCCTACAATTGCATTCAAAGGTAGGAAACAGGCAGAGGTAAGGGACACAGTCATTCTCCTTCAGCTCTTCTTTCTTATCAAGTAGGGAAAAAAAAAAAAACTTTGCCCACAGCCTCCATAAGATTTTTTCTTGCATCTCTTTTACCAGAAATGAATCGCATAACGCCCTTGGACGAGGATAGACCTTTTCCTTAAGATGGAGCCATGCCAAGTCCTAAGCAAAATTAGATTCCCAATGACAAGCTGGGAGAGAATGGATTTTAGGTAAGCAAGAAATGCTGTTGGCCACATTCTTTAACTGTATATATGAGTGAATTTGTAGATGATCCAAAGAATCTAAATTAGAGACCTACTGTCTTGACCATCTCCAGCCCTCATAAGAAACCCCGTGATAATTTTTACCTGTAAGAATTTCATGGTCTTAACCACCTGAATACTTACTTAGCCTCATTTTTCCATGATTCTTCATCCTTCACATCTCTTATATCTCTTAGCTATGCCTCGAAAATTCCGATGCTAAAACACCCCAGAATTCTGTGATTTAAAGAGAATTCATTTTCATCTATTCTTACTTGCACATCTATGGGTTGGCTGGCAGGAGGCTTGAGATTGGTTGATAGAAGTTGGGCTTGGATTCAAGCAGGAGGTTAGGTCCACATCTGTGTCACATGTCTGTCAATCTCCTCCCTGACTTTGCTGTTCTCCAAGTGACTTCAAGTGATCAGTAAACCAAAGCAGCATATTTTGGGGTGGCATTTCCTGAACTCCTTCACTGGTCAGGTGGTTAAGATCTACCAGCTGATCAACTTATTCTAAAGTGTAGACTCTGGACCTAGACAAGACTGAATCCAAACCTGGCTCTGTCTCTTACTGATTATGTGACCTTTGCCAAATACTTAATCTCTCTAATCCTCAAATTCTTCATCTGTAAAAGGAAGATTAGAATAGTACTGCAAGGGCATGCTCCAAAATTCAACAAGGATTATCTTTGGGTAATAGAGTTAAGAATCCGTTTTAATTTCTGTCTTTGGCTTATCTGTATTTCATATTTTTTCTACCTATTCTATAATTAACATATATCACTTTTGTAATTTAAAAAAAAGTATGTTTTTTTTCAAAAAGACACTATTAATGCTTTCTGCAAATGTGTGGCATAAATGCAGGTTCTATTACTATCTGTGAAGAACTGCAAGCAAAAAAATGAATTAAGAAAAGTGATATTCTCATTTTTCCCTCTACTGAAGACAAGAAACACACAATGAGTACTTATTATCTGTAGGGCATAGAGTGTGGTTCTAAGTTGAAAAAGGACTATTTTGTGCTTTCAAGGACTTTACATTTGGTAGGGTAGAATTCGAAAAAATAAATGAATAACAATAATGTATTCCATGTCAGAATAGGACAAACATTAAAAAAATAGGTTAAATAAACTAAATGCTCACTGGGCTATCCCTGGGAGAGGAGTAATCATATTCGGTGGAAGATCATAAAATGTTTCCTGAAGAGCTAGCATCACAGATGGCTCATAAAGGGTAGGTGATCCTCACAAATTAACTATTGTCTCAGTACTTACTGGTTTGAGGCACAATAGAAGGAAAACTGGTTATAAGAGTTAAGAATGCAGAATGATTGATTTACAAGAAGAGGAATTCCTTGTCAAAGGCTTTAGATGCCAGTAACCTCAACAGCTGCATGTCAAAAAGTTCAGGGGAGTAGGAAGTTCTTTCTTCATCACAAGTGAGAAATGCAGAGTTTAAATCAACCACACTTTGATTTGTTTGTGTGTGTGTGCAGAATTTGTAAAACTGGAAAAATAAAGACATCAAGTTATTTGACTTTAGTCCAGGTTGATTTTATTTTTTCAACTGGTAAGGGCTTAAAAATTGCCTTCCTTGTTTTTTAAATCCTGATTCAGGCTTTTATTTTTGGTTTCCATTTAGAAATGGCCCAATTTTTGCATATGTACATCTACTGCCTATGTGAATACATACAACACTATAGTAAGCCAAATATACAAGTATGTGTGAAAACAATGTCTTGATGGGGGACATCAGAGTTCTCTTTCAATGAGAATCCCAAAAGGAAAGGCATATTGACAATTTTTTTTTTTTTTTTTAAGACAGAGACTTGTTTTGCCACCCAGTCTGGAGTGCAGTGGCATCGTCATAGCTCATTGCAACCTCAAACTCCTGGGCTCAAGGGATCTTTCTTCCTCAGCCTCCTGTGTAGCTAGGACTACAGGCATGCACAACCATGCCCACCTAATTTTTTTGTTTGTTTGTAAAGATGGGGGTCTCTATGTTGCCCAGGTTAGTCTCAAACTCCTGACTGCAAGCATTCCTCCTGCGTGGGCCTTCCAAAGTGCTGGGATTACAAGCATGAGTCACCGATACCACTGGAAAAATTTTAAGATTATCAAATTGTAATATGCATTGACTTTACATCTCTATGATTTTGTTATAATGATTTCTGAAAGACTAGTTTGCACTTGGCAATGCTAATTCAGACACTCCTCAATTTCACAGGAGATTGAGGATTAAATCAGAAATGTTAAGGGCAGACCAAATTACAATCAACATTTGTGATGTACAATGACAAAGACCACCAACTAAACATTTCATAATGGAATCAAGTACCTCAAACCTAACATTTAACAATGTAAAACATCTGTCTTTGTGAAAATTATAGAAAAAACATGTATGCTTTTCAGAGGAACTTGGGCAAATTAAAGGGGGAAAAAAGAAACCCATGTACTTCTCCATTTTCAAGAAAAGGAAGTAATGGTGACATCACCCTCAGCTAAAATCTAGTCTGTTTATTACATCTCAAATTATTAGGTGGCAGACTGTCTTCTCCAGAGTTATGAAGTAACTTGGAAATTAAGTAATAACTTTCTTCCAAATTTTCATTACTTCATTCATTCATTCATCCAACAAATATTTATTAAACACCTATTATGTGTTGGTATTGGGGATACATTATTAAGTGGACATAAGGAGATAATGTCTACCCTCAAGAAATTTGGAGTTCAGTGGGGGATAGGAATAGAAATTAAAGAATGACACAAATAATTATAAAATTACAATTGGAGTAAGTGCTAAAAAAAGAAAGGCTTATGGAACTAAGAGAATCTATGGTGACAGATCCACTCACAGAGTTCAGGGAAAGCTTGCCCATCAAGAAAGCTGTGATTAGATCAAGGAAGAGGAGGAGCTGGCCCAGTGAAGAGGAAGGGCAGGGCAGAGAAAAAGAATTCCACGCTAGAAAAGGCTGTATGTGCAGGAGGAACACCAAAGTATGTTCAAGGAATTTAGAGAAGGCTCTTAGTAGTCAAGGAGCCCACTGAAAGGTTACAGGAGAGTTCAGGGCTTGCAGGCATGTTCAAGGATCTGGTTTCTATCTTCTGTTTATCTCGAGAGCAGTGGGAAGCCAATAAATGATTCGAATCAGAGGGTTAGTATAACCAGGTTTGCATTTTGGAAAACTGACTTCAGCTCTGGTTTGAGAAACTGAGTGAAAGGGTCTAGAATGGCCCTGACAGAGAGCGAGTGGTTAAGATTCCTTCCTGCTCAAGGGATGGCAGTGGCATGGGTGGCGTGGTCAAGGAGGAAATGCGGAGAAGCAGATTTTGAACTGAATCTTTCTCCATTGCTAAAGTGGCTCCAGCTTTGGCAAGGCTGTTGGTGTGCAAGTCGACGCCCAGTGCTGACTGATTTCACTGCACTTCCCTCAGCTTAAACATGAGAGCTGGGAAATGGCATTTTCCTAAAAGACACATCCAGAGGCAGTTTTGGTGCTAGGTGGGAAAAGAGTTAACATTTTAGGATCAAGTAAATGAACTCTTAGACTGACAGAAGATTTCAGAGGTTGGTTTTGGGGGAGGGCTATTTGTTTTATTCCCTGTGAACTTGGAACCTGCCTCTGCAAACAATCTTTCTCTCAGGTAAAAGAATTTATTGTATGAATTGCTGGAAGATCTCCTTACCAGAGGGCTAAACAGAATATAGATGACATAGATATAGATATAGATCTTTGAGAGCTGGAAGTAGGTTGATCAGATAATTTATTATTCTATCAGGACACATCTGAAAAAGACAGGAGGGTGTTCTATTAATATTTAAACTGCAAAGCAGACATAAACCAAGATTGTCTTGAGCAAGCCTGTTTGCCCTAGCAAGAAGGGAAATTTGAACGTTTATACTGTTCTGGTCCCACTGTTAGCCCTTTTGCACATCTTCACCTGCATTTATTGGAATGCACACATAGGCATTAAGCTGAGTCCCAAGCCACTTTTATTTTTACGTTTTCTGCTGTACTCCATACGTTCTGAAAATAACATTTCCCACCATTATAGCTCCATGAGAGTTACTCATTTCTAATTAATTACCCACAGAGTCACCCCCAGGAAGAGGCAGTTCAAAATGGGATGTACTATCTAGGAGCTCATTAGAAATGCAGCATGTCAGGCTAGACCTACTGAATCAGAACCTGAATTTTAACAAGATTCCCAGGGGATCGGTATGCACATTAAAGTTTGAGAAAAACTTTCGGACTTCGACCTACAGTAAGGAAGAAAAACAGTTTACAATTTAACAGTGTATGCATAATACATACATGGATTAATATAGAGACATAACCGAAGCAAAAGTTTAATGGAGCAATACTCACCGTTACTATTTTATTTGGGGAAAAAAAATGTTTTCGCGACTAAACAGCTTTCAATACCCACTCTTGGGTCTCAACTTCGTAGTTTGGAAAGGCAAATCTAGAGCACCTAGGAACAATTCAAAAGTTAGGGGGAGGGGGCGATGTTAGTGGTATGCTATGGGGAAGTGGAGACCCTTTCTGGGTACAGTTACTTTGTGAAACGTGCGCACTTAGTCACTCCTGAGTAAATACTTGGAGCGAGGAACTCCAGAGTGGTGTGTGGGAGGGCGGCGAGGGGCCGCCGAAAGTTTGCCAAAGCGCTCGGAGGGGCTGGTCTAGGGGACGTGATTGGCAGCTACGAGAGAGCGAGGGCTGGAAGCCGAGGAGAGGGAGAAGGCTCTCGGGCGGAGAGAGGTCCTGCCCAGCTGTTGGCGAGGAGTTTCCTGTTCCCCCCGCAGCGCCCCGTTGAAGTTGAGTGAGTCACTCGCGTGCACGGACCCACAACACCCCCGCGCGCGCACACGCTCGGGGCAGGAGCGGGCCTCCTGCGCAGCTCCCCTCGGCCGCCGGGGGCCTCCCCGTGCCTCGCCGGCCTCCAGGACCCCTGCTAGCTGGCGAGCGGGCGCCACCTCTGGCCCGCACATCTGCCCCGCCGGCCGGGCGCGGGGTGCGGAGAGGGCGCGGCGCGGAGGCGCGGCCGGGGGTCCGAGGAGGAGCCGGCCGCCGCGCTCGGGGCTCGGTCTATGACGAGCAGCGGGGTCTGCCATGGGTCGGGGGCTGCTCAGGGGCCTGTGGCCGCTGCACATCGTCCTGTGGACGCGCATCGCCAGCACGATCCCGCCGCACGTTCAGAAGTCGGGTGAGTGGCCCCCAGCCCGGGCTGTGCGGGGCGCAGGGGGGGGGGGGTCCCCTGGGCTCCCCGCCTCGCCGCTGCGCTTGACAGTCGGCCCCGAGAACCCGGCGCTCGGGCGGAAACCGGGAAAGTTTCCCCTGTCGGCACCCACGCAGCCCGACGCCCGGGGCCGCAGGGATGCGTGAGTTTTTCTGGAAAAAGAGAAGGAAAGTTCAGTTGCAAGGGGCGCGGGGCGCGTTGGGTCCCCTTTGTGCGAGCAGGAAAGGCGTCGTGGCGGCCGCGTCCGAGGCGAGCGAGCGAGACGAACCCCCACCCCCGGAAAGGGAAGTTTGAGAAGTTGGCTATCCGAAGGCGGCGGGGAGCGGCGGCCCGGGCCGGCAGCCGCCGAGCTGCCAAAGTCCCCGGCACACCTGGGCCGCCGCGGTCCGCGGCGATGCTGCGTGCCCACCCGGTTCTTTCGGAGCCACCCCCTCAAAAAGCCAGTTATTCAGCCCTTAGCTCCTGGAAACGGCCACACATCCTCCCCTCAGGCCGACTTCTTGGCCCGGAGGTGTTGGGTACAAGTCTCAAGAAATGAAGAGATTGCCAAAAGGAACATGATCTGGCTCTTCTGACAGCTGGGCCTGGATGGGCAGGGAGTGGAGATAGGGGAAAGGCGGAAGGAGTGTTCACCGAGTGCCTCCTAGGTGCTAGGTGCTGGAGATTTTGCCTGGAGCAAGATAGCCCTGCCTTTAGGGAGTTGAGGGTTCTCCGAAAGTATCCCTTGGTGGAAACGGAAGGGTTAAAATCGTAAATAGGCTGCCCACCTGGTCACTGTCTCAAGATGTTTTTAAGGGGGAAAAAAAAAAAAAAAACACGCGTTCAGGAATTGGGTTCTTACCTATTTGTTATGGCAAGTGCAAAACCCCTGAGACCTCAAAAGCTAGAGCTGTAGCATTTGTATAATCCACATAACTGAGCATCTGCAGCTGTGGTCTGGATAACTGAGTATTCGGGCAAGTCAGATTCTTTTCTTTTCTGGGCCTTAGTTTCCTCATCTGTAAAATGACAATGTTGAATTTCGATAATTCGCATCACCTTCCTCTTTAACATCTCATGTGTCCCATCCCGCATTCCTGCCCTCCACCGCCCTCCAAACTGCTTTTAGTTACTTGGAGATGCCTTGTGTAGCTTTTGGGTGAAATGTGGAGGATTTCACTGTCCACATCCCCCTGAGGTACACATTTTATTTACCAAGGGGCATAGGCAGACTAACCTTTATGTTTGTCTAGAAGAAATATGCATCATAGTCTAAGATGTATATTTCAGAGTATTTGAAGTGGATTGGGAACTTTGCAAAAAGTATAACTTATATTGAAAGTGGCACAGAGGTGGAAGTTTTTAATGGAATTAGGAAGAAGCACTCTTGCAAGCAAAAAGTCTTAATACAAATTTGAGTCCTATGGTTTTAATAAAATCTTAGTGTTTCATTCTTGGCTGTTTTCCTACGTTGCAGTGTCAGAATATTCAATATGTCTCTCATTTTACTGGAGACTTAAAAACCTGAGTTATAGTTTGCAAATAAATATTAAAAATGGCACCCTTAATTTTCTGTGTACGTTAGAAATCATTACAACTTTTGTTTCAGAGTATGAAAGAAGGAAATTACCAGGCCCTGATTTTGTTAGTTGAGGTCTGTTTACAAGGATAAGATTTATATTTGCAAATTCCAGACTCAATAGTTCATGAGTCAGTTTCATTTCATCTATATACACACACTTTTAAACAATTAGCTTGAAAGCCTAGTGGTTTTATATTTGGGTTTTTAAACAGTTTTACAAAGTTCACAGATCTTGTTTTTTTTTTATGGAATTAAAGTTTCAAAATGGTTGAACTAAGGAATCATTTTGAATTTGTATTCATTTGATTCATGTTAAATTTTCAAAGATGGTGGAATGTTGAAGATAACTGTAGTGAAGATGAGAAACCTAATTCCACTTATGTTTTAATTTTCCATGGAAGTAAATAGTTTCGGGATTTTTAAAATGTAATTGATAAGATGAAAATATTTTTCAGAATATCTTCACATAAGATATGATATGAGGGAATGAAATTGTTTACAACCTCTTATTAGGTCATTTAAAAATTAACAAAAAAAACCCCATCTTCTGTTTAATAGTATCTTGACAAGTGGGCAAAGGATTTCAGTATGAGAACAAATTTCACTAAGAAATGTATTAAAACTTTTTTTTATTTTTGTTTTTGACTTAGTAGATCCACTCTTCCTAAATCCTCAAAATTAAGAAATTCCTTTTTTTTGGGAAAACTTTTAAGTGTCTGAAAACTCTTCAGATCTGAAAAATATGAGTTTTACTTTTCAGATGTTTAAAAAGAGATTCTTGCTAAGGACTAAACACTGAAAATAGTGTCATAGGGACACAGGTTCTTAAAGTCACTGTAATGACATGCTTATATTGTTAGGGTCAGAGACTAGAAATCACCAGGCCCAGAATCTGATCTTTGGTCTGCTCGCTTCCCCCACCCCCATACAGCACATTTCACTTCTAGGCCACTTCCTTTAACAACACCTTATTTTTAATGAGTTATGGTTTATACATAGTACTAACCACATTTTGAATTAAGTGCTTTCTTTTCAGTGTAGCATCCCATAGTGATGACTTCTTATCGTCTATGTAGTCAGCTTAACTGCTACCTGTTTTCTATTTCAGTTCACAGTGCCTGAGTTATCAACAGGACTTTTTAATTTTTTCTGCAAGTTTAGTTTTTAACTGTGTTTTTCCAATCAAAAATGGCATCTCCTTGATGTCACTGTAAAAAGTGGCCATTACTAATTTTTTTTTCTCAGCAGTATTCAGACCTGGAGGCACCATCCGGATGCCTGAGAGACACCTGGTCTTTGCCCTCATAGAGTTTGACACCTGGGAAGGTGTTACAGGCAAAGAGAAGGATATACATTTTCACCTTTTGTACTTGGAAGCCTTGCTGAATACTGGTGTTGTGTTTTCTAGACTCCATTTCCAAAAGCCCATTTATTTTGTTGAATGTTCTAGGAGGGGGTACCTATTGAATGTTTCCTTCTCAGCCCCTCTGAATGAATTTTTTATATTGATTTATTCTCACTTTTCTATCCCTGCCTTGTAACAGAACCCCAGTTGGGCCACGTGTAATTCCATTCACCAATTTGTAGCCAGTATAACGGACCCAGTGTGTTCATCCAGTCTTTTTGTTGAGGATAGGCTGGAGGTAGAAGAGTGTAGGGTATATATAAGCTTTGGAATCAGGCTGTCCTGGCTTCCAAACCCACTTCTCACTCACTGGCTGTGTAATCTGTTGCAGTTACTTTACTTTATAGCCTTCAGTACTCTCATTTGTAAAATAAGGATTGTGGAATTTAGGATGAGGATTAAATGAAATAAGACCTTGAGGTGTTTAACATAGTGCCTGCAACATAGTAAGTTCTCAATAAATATCAGGTTCTATTGTTATTGCTGTTATTTCTTTTTCTTGAGATAAGGTCTGAGACGCTCTATGGCCCCATATGGAGTGCAGTGGCATCATGATGCTCATTGCAACCTCCAACTCCGGGGGTGAAGTGATCCTCCTGCCTTTGCCTCCCCAAAGTGCTAGTATTACAGGCATGAGATACTGCGCCCAGCCAGCTTCTATTAATATTATTATTGTTAGTACTCCTTACCCAGGCCTAAGAAGGGCCTCAGTGACCTGGTTCCCACTTGACTCTGCAGCTTTGTATCCCACCAAGGATTGCTTGAGGTCAGGAGTTCGAAACCAGCCTGAGCAAGAGCGAGACCCCATCTCTACTATAAATAGAAAGAAATTAATTGGCCAACTAATATATATATATATATATATATATATATATATATATATATATAAGAAAATTAGCCAGGCGTGGTGGTGCATGCCTGTAGTCCCAGCTACTCGGAGGCTGAGGCAGTAGGATCGTTTGAGCCCAGGAGTTTGAGGTTGCTGTGAGCTAGGCTGATGCCACGGCACTCACTGTAGCCTGGGCAACAAAGAGAGACTCTGTCTCAAAAAAAAAAAAAGAAGGGCTATACTTTCCCAGTCCACTCACCAGTCACTCCCAGTATCACCATGGACACCCATGCTCTGAGCAGTAGACGGCTGTGCCTTTCTTCCACCTGTAACTTCTGTCTGAAACTCCTGCTACCTGGCTAATTTTCACTCATCTTTTAAGACAACTCAAGTGTCATCTTCTTCAGGAAACCTGCTTTGAATTCCCTAGGTTGAGCTAAGGTTCAACCCTAGGTTCAATCCCTAGGTTGTCTCTATCTGGGTATAGACCTCTCTCTTAGCTGGTAACAATAGCTATCTGAAATTGTATCTTTATGTGACTCCCTTGGTCTCAAAGGCAAGGGGCATGTCTTATTCAGTTCTCTATCTCTAGAGCCTCTGGCAATGCCTGGAACATCATTTAGCACCTAGGAAATGCTAAACCGGAATCAGAGACTCGTCCTACTTGCTGTAGTGTGACTGAAATGGAGCCTGTAACAACCAGTCACTGTTTATTGGGTGTTTAGTCTGAACAGTAAAATCTTTACTTTCAGTTAGAATAGTTTTAGCTCTGAACAAAATAAGCAATTTGGCTGTTTTTATACTATGTAGTTGGTTCTTGTATTCTGATGAAATATGGAAAAAGATGTCTCAACTTCTGACAAACATCATGGAAAGCTGCTAGAAGTTTTCACCCAATCCCTTTAGTTAAATAAAGTTTTAACTAGTGTAGGGCATTG
The DNA here is from genome assembly GCF_040939455.1 of Microcebus murinus. Taxonomy (NCBI): domain Eukaryota; kingdom Metazoa; phylum Chordata; class Mammalia; order Primates; family Cheirogaleidae; genus Microcebus; species Microcebus murinus. Next base: position 138,417,977 of record NC_134104.1, read on the forward strand.
AAAGCATTGCAAACTTTAAAAAAGTTTCACCAAAGAAATTATTCAGTAAATACTGATTCCTCTTTTTCTTTCTAGAAGGTTGTCAGAAGGAGACTTTTATTAAAGGTGAAGTACTGAAATCTAAATTTAGTTTTTACGTTTTTTTTTTCTTTTTTCATCAGGGTTTTATGTTTTGGTTTATAAGTGGTGAAGCAGAGCTGGTCTAAGGGAAGTATGGTCCTGTAGCCACCACTGTCTGCTGTGAAGCAGTGTGGATATTATTCAGGTCTGGTGCAAACCACTGAAATGGTTTAAAATAGGGTGTTGGGGAAACATACTTCCTGGCTACAACATGGCATTATTTAGCCAAGTTCCACATAAAAGCATAATTCTCTCACCTTGTTAGCTCCTACCCTCCAAATCCTTATGCACGGCTTCATTGGATTTAACTTAGGATAGTCAGTAGAAATGTCTTAGCAAATGTGCACCAACAGCAAGAATGCTCACTGCTTATTTTGTGCCCTCTCTTTTCCTTGTAATATTTTGCTCCACAGGTACTTATTGCTTCTGACTGAGGCAAGCAAGATAGTGATTATTATACTTATTTACCTGGCGTGTCAGAAGGGTTTGGAATGCTGCACAGGCAAATTGGCTCATCTCAGGGAGAAGCGAGGGAGAAAGGAAAGAGGGAGAACTGACATATGAGAACCTCCCCTGAGCCAGCCACTTAACAATGGCTTATCTAATTTGATCTTAAGAAACTTGCAAGATAAGTTTTATTATCTTTATTTTATAAATGGAAAAATGAAGCCCGCTAAAGGTTGCACACGCTGCGTGTGTGTATTATAAGCTTGTGCTTGCATTTTTCTGGGCTCACGGTCTATGTATGCGTCCATGTGTGTTGGGAGGGCAGCCAGGGAACGGCAAGGGGCTGTCATATTTGAGAGATAGGGAACTTACCATCTAATATCATCAGTTCAGTGTTCCTGATTTAATTGATTTGCTTTGCTTGCGTGATCTACCTCCTTTCTTCTATCTTTGTACCACAGAAAAATCAAGATAGAGTTTTGTTTTTTTTTTTACACAAGAGCATTCAACCGTTCCTAGTTTGATAACGGTGCCTTGGTGGTGGCACGCACTGCGGTGACCTATGCTTTGACCATTTATAGCAGTGGGACATGCACCATTTTCAGAGATGTGTATTGTAAACCCCAAATTCTGAGCATGCAGGACCATCATTTGGGCACAAGCCTCAAACAACTGCTGGTGAAGGCAAGAAGAGCAGAATTTATCCAACATAATAAAGAAAAAGGGGACAGTTTGACTTTTGAGGTCCAGTTAATTTGAAAACTTGCAGATGGTTAAGATTCTCCTCCTTTTTAGGCAGGCATCCTCAAACGACGGCCCCGCGGGCCACATGCAGGTGTTTTTGTCCGTTTGTTTATTTTACTTCAAAATAAGATATGTGCAGTGTGCATAGGAATTTGTTCATAGTTTCTTTTTTTAAACTATAGTCCGGCCCTCCAATGGTCTGAGGGGCAGTGAACTGGCCCCCTGTTTAAAAAGTGTGAGGACCCCTGTTTCTAGGTTTCGGCACCAAACATGGAGCAACCATCCCCTTGGATGTAGTCAGCTTAGTCAAATTATGGCCTCCAGCTTAGGTTCTTAAGGATTCCCTAGCATCTGTGTTGTTTCTAGGGTTGAAGCAACAGTATTAGAAGGGATTTAGCTGCACTGCCGGTGCCTGTGACTGAACCCATGAGATTTTATCTGGGAAAGGTCAAGACATGCAACTCTTTTCTTTTTTTTCTCTCTCTTTTCTGTTGGAATATTTTCCTCCAAATTTTTTAGCTCTAGGACTAAAATATAGGCCTAGTGTATGGGCAAAAGGGGCCTCTGTCCTGAGCTTGAGAGCTGCAGTCCCCAAACCCCCACCCCCTGTCTGTGGAAAAACTGTCTTCCATGAAACTTAGGAAGGGGGGTGGAGAGCTCCATCTGTGTTTACAGTCACTCACTCCCCATCGCTCGCATCTCCGCCTGAGCTTGGCCCCCTCCATCCCCACCCTGTACCCCATGGAAAAATTATCTTCCATGAAACAGGTCCCTGGTGCCAAAAGGTTGGGGCCTGCAGCAGAGGATTCTCTGCTCTCGTTCTTCTCTGGTCAGGTCCATGCCCTGGGGGTGAGGAGACCTTTGGGACCTCCCAATCTGTACTCTGTCCCCTGTTTTCAGACCATGTTTTATGCACATGGAAACCTCAGATTCCCTGCCCAGATGGCCCGAACTAGTATCTGCAGTTGACAGAGATTTCTGGATCCTTCTTCCGGCAGCCTTCATTGCCAATGCCTGTGCTCCCTCAGCCTGGGGGGTGATCAAGGAACAGCTGTGTGTGTGTGTATGTGTGTGTGTGTGTGTGTGTGTGTGTGTGTGTGTGTGAGAGAGAGAGAGAGAGAGAGAGAGAGTTCTGAACTTGTACCTGGTCTTTCAAGAGGCTGGGGAGATACATTTTTCAGTCAGGGTAGAAGGATAAAGCCTATTTCATTGAGCAGTTTGTTAACTTGATTTGTAACTTTTGAAAAATGTGGACATACAGTGTGTGGCCCCCTATTTTCACCAGGCCTTCCCACCTTAGAGGCGCATCGGGCTTCAGCAACGTTCCTTTGCAGAGGTGTTGGGTAGAAATTAGTTTTTGTTAATTGTATCATATTTCCCCTCAAGTCAAGAGCATTGCACATTGATGAAAAAGCTAAGAGTTTATTTGTAACCATACTGTTGTATTTCCTTTGGGAAATCTAGTTTTTTATAGCTTGTGTTGTCTTGAGGAAAACTTTGGCTGTGTCCATTTGACTTGTTCTGTCTGATGTTTCACGTACACATTTTTTTTTTTTTTTTAGATCTTCCAGTGCCTTAGTTGCATTTTTTCCACTTAGGGCAAAGTGAAGCTTACCTGCTTTTTGTTTTCTCCTATTGTAAATATTTTATTTGCACGATCCATGACCTCACGTCTCTTTAAAAAGGAGAGGCTTTTGGGCCTCCCAGTCTGTTTAGAGAGGTTAGAGAGTAAAAAGCCCTCCTAATGCTATAGGAGGTATAGAATTGTCAAAACTGAGGGTCTTAGAAAACTAGAGCTTTGGCTAAACAAACGGTCAATGCCTTTGTAAAAAAATATGGGTTGGGTGCATATTTTCAGCATTTGCTACAGCAGCTCTTTATCTGTTGAGGTGTGTATCAGTACAAAGGATTCCTTGGCTATGGGAGGCAACTGCCTGCTGCCTTGTGGATGATTACCTGTCATACTAAAGCTATGAAACTGTTCTACATAGGGAAATGGAACTGGCTTTATGCTCCCTGTAGTTTTACTAAAGAGACTTCGTGGACAAGTTTCCCAATATTGGTAGTAGCTTCCACTTATTGAAATCTTGCTGGGCACTTCGTGTATCTTATTTAACCCTCAAAACTCTGTGAGGTGGGTTTTGTTATGCTCATTATAAGTCCTGCGGAGATTAAGAAATGTATCCAAGACCACCAAGTTAGCAAGTGATTATGCTGGGATTGGAACGAAGAAGATGGTCTGGTTTGGGGATCTAGATGCCTAATTGTTATGCTATACTGAGACTAGGCTGCCTCAATTGACATAAACCACTTGTCCAGTATAGCATGAATGTTGGAAGGCTAGGGGTTAAGAGAAACAACGATAATATTGAAGATTTTTTCTAGTGCCTTAGCATTATTCATACATTATCCCATTTAATTTCCTTAGGGAAATAATGCTTAGTTCATACACCAGGTAGTGAAACATCATGTCTGTCTTGTGACCACAAAAGGAAAATGAAGTATATACATCAAGTGATATTGTTTTGGCTGAATCATGGAACAGTTATGCCATCAGAAAACTTAGGTATTCTGAGCAAAATGAGTGCTTTATTTGGAAGGGCTGAGAGAGTTCAAAGATACATCAGGTATGTTGGGAATATATATAGTAGACCCAGGTGGATTTAACATAAAGTGCTAGGAACTTAACCTTCAGAGCTCCTCCCTGATATAGGCCTATCTCCTAACCCTAGGAGGGGCCCTAGCAATGTAGTTAACAATTGTCATGAAGTCAAACAATATTTAAGAACTCTTTTAATGCCCTGAATCTTACAGCTCATATATAAAAGAAACTTGATAGAGGTTTTCCTAAATTTTGAGACAATTCAAAAAATTTATATGACATTATCTATAATGAGTTATGAAGCTGAAATAAACTTTTCCAAATTTTTCAAGAATAAAATATAAATTCTGATCAGTGGTTCTAAAGGAAAGACTGAATTGTTTATTCTGTCAATAGAGAATATTGCAAAATATTACTGGAAGAGACGATCAAAGAGCATGCAACAAAAAATGTAGGAAAAATAGTTCAGAGGTTTGGCAATTCATTAATTAATAAAAATATTTTTTTAAAAATTTTATATTTGTGGTATTTGCAGCTTTTTAAAATTTGCAATTTATATGATACATTTTAATTCTAAATAAATACTTTCATACTTAAATTTCTATTCTGAATTTTTAATTTTTTTTCTTAAAGAATGCCCCTGAAATTTACAAGCTTTAGATTCCACAAGACCCAAGTCTGTGCCTAGTGGTAGAATTTGCTTGTTGGCTTAGAAAATAAAATTTAAAGATGCCTCTCTCCTCCTTCTTCCCCCCATGGCAAACAGAGACTGAAGTCTGCATTGTTATTTCACTAAACCAAAACCTTTTTTTTTCCCCTCCAGGTTTAGCTAAACCCTTCATCATTTTCTACTTTAGTGTCCCATGCCAAGTAGAAAAGAAGTTGCAAATATGTAATTATCACAAACCTTGATCTTGAATGAAAAGTAACCCAGAACTGACCCTTAGTTTGAGATTAGAGGAGAGAGCTTGGCAAGACTAGAGCACCTTGTGCAGGGAATCAAGGTGTCTGGGTGACCAGGTTAAGTCCTTTGGTCCCACTGGGTTCCATTTTCCTTCTATACAGTAACAGGAATTGGACTAGATAAGATTCTCAGTGTTTTCTCTTCTGAAACATTTCATTCTTCATGTTAGTAGAGGAAATTATTGAAGTTGACTTAGAAAATCTTTACATAATCTTTAATCAAAGTAGAAAACTACCAAAAGTCAAAATAGGTCAGAACTGACACATACCACAAGCATCCATTTGGAGTTTGTTGGAGATGACTACTATAAAAAAAAAAAAAAAAGAAGAAGAAGAAGAAAAAGAAAGAAAAGAGAAAGAAACTATAGCTATTTTGAAAATTTCCTACTACAGGTGTCTGGGCATACATCCTGACTAAATAGAATTTTCATTTCTGCTAGTACTCACTGCTTCTTGCTAAAGAAAAGGCTTACTTGGTTTTGGTGGTAGTATCATTTCTCTTTGTTAATTATGGTGTTTTCATTCTCCCCTTCCTCTGAATTGGTAAAAGTGACTGTGAAGGTTTTTCCTAAAGTAGAAAATTATGAACTGTTTTGCCATGCCTAGGAGAAGAAGTGAAGTCTAAAGGAGCTTCCATATTTTGGGGGAACAGAAAGGAAACTTGTCTGGACATAATTACTATTCTGTTGCCTTTCAAAGATTTCTCCACCACTTTTCTTAAAATATTCTCAGAAAAGACAGAATTTGCCACAGATTGGCAGTTTTCAGACTGCTGTTTTAGGCAGGAGAGTATCTTCTGAGTCCCATAATTACATTTCTGTAGAGTTTGCAGACACTTGTTAGCATAGAGGAGGAGTATTTTAGCTGTTGTTTTGAGTGACTATCTTGTCACTACATATCACACTTATGTTGTATACTCTAAAGTATTGGGCTCATAGTATTGGGCAAATAAAGACAAGTGATACAATGTGTCCTTCAAATATGTGAAAAGGAAGAAAACCAATAGTAACGTATTTTATGGTTATTATTTCGGAATCCTTTAAGTTACATTGTTATAAAATACTTTCTAACAATCTCAACCCACCATGGGCACCTTAACTTTTATTTTTATAATTTCTATCATTAGGATAAATTTCTATTCTCATAATTTTATCACCTTTCTCGTCACGTATTTATTTCTTCTAAGGAGCAAAGGGCCAGCCTTTTCCTTTGCTGCTCTCTTCTGTTTTCCATCACCTCCTGCTGAAGCCTCTGCTTATTCTACCTCGTCACTCCTGGATCCCCACTCCTCCCTGAACATTGACATTTCGTGAGTTACAGTATGCATCAAGGCCCAAATCTTGAGCTCAAGCATTCTGACCCCCCAAAACGATGGTTTTTCTATCATCTTGCGATAACAGCAGCTAAAGATGTGCTAATACCTTGCTGTTCATAGGCTAGTCCAGGAACCAGCAGCGTCAGCATCACTCAGAATTTATTGGAACAGCAGAATCCTGGGACTCTCCCCAGATCCACTGCATTAGAATGTGCATTTTAACGAGATCCCCTGGTGGCTCATGTGCTCCTTGTAGTTTGAGAAGCACTGCTCTAATAGCATTAAAGCGTTTTCCGAGGAAGAGTCAAATGATCTGTAATGATTTTAGTGGATCACATCAGGCTAATTTCCACCAGTGAGGAAGAGGAGGATTCAAGGAGGAGTTGTGCTTAGTTATTTGAGTCTTTCGACTCCTTCTCAGCTACACAGCCTGTTTAGTTAACTGTGCGTAACTAATATACTAAAACCAGTAGAAGAGAGAGCACACTGGTGGCAAGTCAACTAAATGAGTCAGTTTTTAACCAGTCTGTTTTCCCAAAGCATCCTTCATTGGTTTTCCATCTACTGATGTTTGTCCCTTGACCATGAACTATAGAAGCCAAGAGAATCCACTTCTCTGTGAACTCACAACATTAATCATGTTTACCTCATTAGGCATTTAATCACAGTTTGCCTTGACATATGTAGCCTTTAATTCATTCTGGAGTTATTATACCTTGGGGTTTCTTAAAATATGTAGCACTCTGCTCTAAACAGAGCATGTACCCATTAAATTAATGAGTTAATGACAGGTTTTCAGGAAGTGGTTGTACTCTTCAACATTTTTTTTTAATCTTCCTCTTTTGTCTTGAAAAACTTTGCTGATGCTCAGTGAGGACCTACTAAATGTTTCTTAAATCACTCAACATTTATTTTAGACTTTTATGGTTTTGTCACTTTAGGCTTTTTCATTGATTGGCTTCTGCATTTTACTTACCATAAGGTAGCTTTTTGTGCCTCAATTACTTTTGTCTTCTAGAATTATGAGTCCCTGTCAGTTACTAATGCCCTTAAGTAACAAAGTGGCTACACTAACCAGTTCTCACCACCAGTTTTTCAGATTTTTCCAAATAATTTTATTTTCTGACCTTTTTTTTGCTTGTGACATCTGACTATACTTAGCAAAAAAAAAAAAAAAAAAAAAAAAGAAGAACAGAAAAACTTTCCATTGCCACCCATATCTCTTGTTGCTTCCTGTTGCATCAAATCTCAATTTATTCATCAGAATAGTTACATGAAATGCATAACCATTTGGTTTCATTTTTGCTCTTGAATTATGCTAGCATGACACAAACCTAAGCTGTTATTTTCTGTCACCTTTAAGAATCTAATTCGTTTTTGCCCATGATCACTCTTTGTCCCTTCTCTTGTCAGTACACATGCATTGCCATTGGTTAAATCTCTCCCGAGACATCATCTTGAACAGGTGACCCCTGCTAGAAAGCCTTCCATGAATCCTTTCTGTGAATCCTAGGTGATCACATAGCCTTCCCTTCCTCTCTGAGGTCAGGGGCTACCTCAGTGTCCCTTGGCTTTTAAGACAGTGCCTTGCACACAGATGGGATGCAGGACCAGTTTGCTGACTACATGCCCGAAGGAGGCCAAGTCTCTTCCCCATCTTCCATTCCACCCTTTGCATGTTTCGTGCTCTGGTCCCACTTGGACCAGGCTGCTTCACACATCCTTTTTGCTTACAAATTTCCCAACTTATCCACTGTTCAGATTCTCTTATTCTCTACCTGTGCCCTACAACCACCTCCACCCTTTGAAATAATGCTGAGCCTGAAAGGTCCCTTCTGTTGAGTCTTCTGTTACCATCTCAGTGTGATTCTTTGTCCTGTTCACAGCCTTTCTAACAGGCCCTGCGTCCTCACTCATATTGGCCTTGTTCGCCAAGCTACCAGTGGTTATACGTGTGTGTTTTAACTCCCTTACTAGAATGAAAACTATCTGAGGGAGAATCTTCTGTCTGATTCTGACCTAGCTCTTAGCATACATACTCACTAAATGTGTTTGCTTACCTGTTGTGTCTGTTACTGTTTAAAATTCATTGCTTTTAAAAGCAAGGAAAACTGCTTTTTTTTTTTTTTTCCTCTTAGCTTGCTTCCCTTCTCACTGCTGAGTGTGAATGTCAATGGCTTAAAGCCACCTTTAGTATTGTTTGACATGGCTGTAGGTTTGTGGGAAATCTTGAGTGATCTTCTTTGTGGGAGTTGCTCTTTACAGTGGAGGTTTGCCCTGTCTGCTGTCTTTAGTTTCTGTGAATTTCAGGAAGCTGCACTGTGTGGGTGTTAAGGGCTGTTGTTTTTCCACCCATCACAGTCTACTGCCTTTGATTCGTTTCTTCTCTTGTGTTTGAATTTTTTATAGAGGCCCCAACACATTATGACTCTAGAGGCCAGAGAGAGTCATAAAGTAAATCACACCGTCTGATGCAGGCCAATTTTTCGCCACTCTGGCCTTTCTTTCTTATGAATCATAGGTTATCTCCAGCCATTGAGATTGCTGGAGAAGGGGTGGCTGAAGGGATCTTGGTGCAATGGAGAAGGCCTGAGGACACCCTTCTGCCTGCCTGAGGGCAAGAATGTCTTATTACAAAGGAGACCAAAATGACACATGCTAAAGAGACTCAAATAGGAACCCAAATAGGGTTCCTAGAGTGCCTCACCTGGGCACTTAATAGGAGTGGGTTGGGTTTCCAAGGAAGGTTTTGAAGGCCTTCCTCCTTCTCCTCCACCATAGTCTACAACTATAGTTCCCTGCAAAGCCATCCTGAATACATATGCAGCCTAGGCACCATTCTGTGTTTCCTGTGAAAAGTTTCCAGGTATGTTTCTCACCTTCCTCCCTTCCAGTTGGATTATCACCATAAACCCCTCCTCTGTGGGAATTCTGAAGTGACCACTGACTTCAACACATTCCATAGATTTGAACTAGCAATGTCCTACCTGCTCTATCTACAGGGAAAAGGAGATGAAATAAAACTTTCAATATTCTTACGTCTTAATATTCAGTGGCACTTATTGGAAATGGCTGAAATATAATGCTTTTAATTTGCCATGCCATTGGTTAGCTTTCACAACTGCTGAAAACATTTATCTTTCAAGATTTTAATGATGATATTGGTGAGGATGTTTGTGGCAATTATATAATCTCCTACATTTATTCAGCACTTTACAAAGCATTTTCACAAACTCAGAGTGTTGCCTGTTATCAGTTTGTTAATGAGATGCCTGTTATCTTCAGGGCAAAGGAAAAGATGCAGTTTCTTAACAATTCCGTGTTAACTTCTTGAATAACTGTTGCAGCTACAATTAACCGTCTATGAGCCAAGTCTGTTGGCTTCGCTACTCCCATGGTGTAACTTCTTTTATTAAAAACAACTTGACTAGATATTAGATGTCGATGTAAGTCATTTTCTGCCAGTCAAAACAATTTTGTTCTTCTCTATATCTGTCTTCAAACATTCATCTTTAAGAAGTTCTGGGAAAGGAAGTGAAAAACAATACTTGACCTCTGATACAATGTACTGTTTTGATTATGATCAGTACTTTAATAAAATTTATCTTCAAGAAAGCCTTTGGAGTGAGCTCCTGAAAAGCTTGGGAACGTTTGATTGATCTGGTGTCAGTTCTCTCAAATCATCTTCCCATGTTGCATAAGATGACCATGGAGGCCAACTTGGCTTTTGTGTTCTCTACACTGAAGTGTCTTGAAGTTCCAAGAAAATGAAGGGATCAGACTGGGTAGTTGATAATTGTGGTCGTTCACTGTGGGCTTGTATGTACTTTATTGGTGGTGACTAATATACAGTGGAAGGTCCTGATTTTAGTGAACATTTCTGCCCGTAGCTCTTTTTAGTATATACCTCTCGGGAACATATAAAGTGTCTTTCATTGTTAGAATAGCTATTAAATGAATATTAAGAGCAAAAAAAAAAAAAAAGTTGTGAAAATAATCATTTGCCTACATGTCCAGACAGATAAAAAACTAGTGCTAGGAAAACAGAAAAGAGAAGTAACTTCAATAATCTTACTGTCATTGAGACATGCAGGCAAAAGAGCACCAGTGGAAAAAAGTCTGGTCTGATGACTTTGAAGAAAACATATTGACCATGTCTGTTTATAATCATTTTATAAAATAATCCCATACATTCATAGAGTGCTTCATTATTTGCAGAACAGTTTCACTTGCTTGTCATATTTAACCTTGGGAAAAAACTCTCTGAGATGGGCATACTTATCCCATTTTACAGATGTGGAAATGGAGACCCAGAAAGATGAAATCATCTGTCCAAGCTGTAATAAGACTGTTCATCCACTGAGACATGGTAAAGTATCATGAATTAATCTTTTCATCCACTGTACCATTTTTAGTCATTGTGCTTCCTCACTACTTCATCTGTAAGTAAATCTAAGATAAAAATCGATGATCCATCATATTTTGATATTTTCATGGATGAATTGCAGAAGAGGCAATGGAAGGGTGGACACCAGGAGCCTTGTTCTTGCCTTAAACATTAAAAACCACATTTAGGACTAGAGCATTTCCTCTGTCAAGATATGAATCTTTGAGGGTTTTGTCCACCAGTCTTACTAGAGTTCAAACTATGTAATGAGTCATTTTTCTTTTCCCCTTTTCTTGCGGGGACAGCTTCTCTTTTGTACACCATGTAGGCTGCCTTCTTGAAGGTTATGTCACCATTGTCAGTAGACAAATGTTGCTATTTATACAAGGCTGTACCAGTTGCTACAGTCCCGCCGTGGTTTTGCTCTTTACCGGAGCTTCACAGTGCTTAGCATAATCAGGAATATGGGCATCTTTGCATAGGAAGGACACTTCTTCACCATATAGACCACAGAGGTTAGGTATTATTTTTGGCTTCCTTTCCGAGAACTTCTTAAACATTGATGTCTGAATAAAGATACAGGGAAGAACAAAACATATTTGACTGGAAGAACACAAGGAACAGACATCTAATGTTTAGTCAAATTGCTCTTATATAGAAGAAGGTACACATTGAGGAGTATCGAAGCCTACATGTAGGACTGTGACAATTTCAAAGAACATGGTAAAGAATCACTTTGATTAGCATTCATTGTTTGCCATCATGCAAAGCTAATTTAGACTCCTGCTTTCATGCTACTTGCACTATAGAAATGTTGTTTTCCCCACAACATAAAAAGAGAAGCGGAGTCACAATGTCATTTTATTTAACTTTGAATACAGTAAATTAGCTCCCACACTATGATTTGAACTTCTTTCTCTCCTTTTCCACAAGTATTCATTAGGATGCTTTTTCCAGTGGGCTTAGTCGGGACTGAGGGTCATTGTGATCCTTCCTTCTTAGTGGAGATTTTCTAGCAAAGATGAGCTTCATTAAACAGTGACTGGGTTCATGCCTTTATTAAAATTGGAGAGATTTTTCTTCAAACTATAATAGATTTCAATATTATCTTTGTATGTGCTTCATTTTTAAGATGGATTCCATAGTCAATCTTCTAGAGTAATACCTTTTATATAATCCTTTAAAAAACTGTAATTTTTACATACCAATTTCCATTAAGGCATATGTCATTGTACCAAGAAAAATATTCAAACTTTGAACAGTTCAGAAATAGTCCTTCTTCAGATCCAGTATATAAACGGTGCTCAATATATATTTGTTTAATGGAATAAAAAAGGAAAATATCACAGAGCCTAGGAAGAGTAATTACATTGCAGGGATAACCGAACTTAAAATTGATGTTGTTTGTCTTACTTCTATTTAGCCTTGTGATAGTCTGAAGGAAGAGCTTATCCACAACTGTTAATTCTTATCTAAGAACTATTTGCCTTCTTAACTTCTTTGCTAGATTATCTAACGGGAGATATGCTTTCTCATGTTGGTCTCCTTGAACTCACTATTCATGTTGGCTTGTAGGGTCAAAGCACTTTAGAAATTCAGCTTTCTCAGGAAACCTGCTCCTAAGATCTTTCAAACACATCTTCCTTTAAGTTTATTGTCCCCTTGGTGATTGGCAAAGGATTTCCACCCTTTAAAAAAATAGGGACTTGTAAAATTAATCTAAAAATGATCTTTCAGGAAGAATTTACACAATGGCAACCATTGTCCTGGAGCCAGTTATGTTTACGACCCCTGCCTCATCACAAAATTTTATTCAGTGTGAGTTATGTAAACAAATTATTTGAGTTGGGCTTGATTTTACCTGTGTACATTTATAATAATGTTCTGCTGTAATGCAGTTTGTAACTTTCCTAGCAGCCAGCTCGAGACAAAGATGGGAGGCATCGCTTGCAGATCTGACCACTTCTGTCTAGTACTACCCTGCCCACGTCTCTAATGGCTAAGTTTTCTCCTGTTAGTTCTCCACTCCATATAGAATAACTCCTTTTGCAACCGTATTTGTTTTCTTTTCACCGTGGCTGAACATTGAGATCATCAGAGAGCCTTTAAAACAATCCCAATGCCTGAGCCAAACATCTAGAACTGGGGTCCCCAAACTTTTTAAACAGGGGTCCAGTTCACTGTCCCTCAGACTATTGGAGGGCCGGACTATAGTTTAAAAAAAGCTATGAACAAACTCCTATGCATCCTGCACATATCTTATTTTGAATTAAAAAAACCAAATGAGCAAAAACACCCGCATGTGGCCCATGGGCCATAGTTTGAGGACACCTGATCTAGAAATTCTGATTCATTGCTCTGGGCTAGGGCCCTGGCATCATTATCTTTTTAAAAGATCTCCAGATGATTCTTTGTGGAACTCAGCTTTAGAAACACTGATCTAGACTAATCTAGTTAGGTTACAAATGAAGAATTGGACTAGAGAGGTCAGAGTACCTGCTTGCTGCCCCACAGCAAAGAAGTACCATTTTACTGGGTTCAAAACTTCCCATCTGTTGACTTTAAGTCTAGTATAATAAATATGATCAAGATTTTAGAAGAGTTTGGAAACTCACCTGCAGAATGGGGTAAATGCAGGATCATCTGAAAGGCTACCTCATAGTAAAGATGGTCAGAAACGAAGACCAAAGGAGACAGAGCACTGTGCCTTGGGAGAGGGTTGTAAGGATGACTTTCCAAAGGAAAAAGCCCTTGACCTGGGTCTGAAAGGATGGGTACATTTCAAAAGGGGTACTTTTGTCTACTTGTTAGCCCCCAGGCCATACTTTTCTACTTGCTTCAAGAAAACAGAATGAAGCTGGCCTTGCCTGCCCAGAATGTGTGTCCACAACTCACATCAAGGCAGTTCTCTGGCTCTATCAGCCTTGGCCAGAGTGGACAATGAGCATGTGTGCCATGTTGGACCACTCCTTGCAGGTGGCACTGGACACCAGGCATCCTTGTAGATGCCGTTCTTGGAGTCTCCTCCCTTAGACTCAGCAACCTCACAGCCCGCAGAGAAGGCACTGAACTCCTTCGGGGACTTGGCGGGCCACCCTGGTGATGTTCTCTTTGTCCTTACCATAGATCTGGTGGTGAGGTGGAAATTCTGGCCATAGGGAGGCAGAAGGAGTTAACAGGTCAAAGAGTTTCTGATAAAAGGAGTTGCTCAGCAGAAAGGTTATCAGAATATGGGGCCTTAAATGCCAGGTTATGTAGTTTAGGTTTAAATTCTTTGAGGGGCTGGCCATTTGTTAAGTGGGGGAATGACATAAATAAAACCACTGCAATGCCAGGAGTTTGCGGTGGGAAGACACGGAATCCCTTTCTTGTTTTTCCACAGTGCCTCTGCAGTTGGCAGAGGGCAGGGAGCCCACCACAACCTCCCCATGCATCAAGCCAGCACCCGGGCCTTCTTGTTCCCGACCCCATGTGGGGCCTTGGGTTCCATTATCAGCACTTCATGATATTTTAAAAACAATAGTTCCTTCATTGCATCTGGAAACATGTATGGGGAAGCTCCTTAGAGTCCCAGGACTTTCAGTATTTCCCAACCTATCCTTAGGTTCTGTCCAAACCTCATTCCACACAAAGTAGCCTGAGGATACCTCTGGAAACAAATTGATTAATTCCAGGAAGTGCCTTCTTTCTCCTGAGTGTCACTCGTAGACATTTACCTGACATGTCCCTGCTTCAGGTGTCACAAAAATATGCATCATACTTTGGAATTCTGAAGAAACTTAGGTTTCAGCTGGGCTGAGCCACAGTGGGATACATTTTATTGCACTTAATGCCATTTCAATAGGCCTGGGACAGGGGAGATGGGGGTGATTGGACAACATATGTACGTGACCTCAAGTAGTTCACCAGCATGGAGAGGGTTGCCAGTAGCCTAGAAACTCGGCATTTGAGGTGCTGTTGTTTCATAATCTCTATTATAAAATTGGGGCAACTGATGTAGCTATCTTAGAGAATTGTTCAATAGAACTTTCTGCAATGATGAAAATATCTTGTATCTGTGCTGTCCAGTGTGGTAACCATTAGTCACATGTGGCTTGAAATGTGGCAGGTGCAACTAAGGAACTGAATTTTACTTTTTTTTTTTTATTTCAAATAACTTGAATTTAAATAACCATATGTGGCTATTGGTGACCATAATGGACAAGACAGTTAAAGGGTTTTCTCAAAGTTCCAATTCTCTTTAAGTCCCAGAGAGCCACATTCAGGTCATTTCTTAGCACCTGTAATCATAGTGGGGCAGATTAAATTATCTGTTACCTCTCCCTTCCTGTGTTTTGGAATTAAAGTCTGTTTTTAATGCTCTGTAATTGTAATATTTTATTGTAGGAGGATCCAGCCAGGCCTCCTTTATCATCTGTGTTTTTAGTTTTGATCTTTAAAGGGCTGTAAAAATAGTATTGTATTGTGGGAGGAAAATACGCTGAAAGTCTATGGGTGTGGAGTGGTAGGGCTTGTAAACCCTTCAGACTCCCGGAAATACCTGGTAAAGGAGAGTGAAATGATCAGGTAGGAGAAAGCTTGCCCCGAAGGGAGACTTTTAGTTGGGTTTAGTTTCATCTGGAGTCCTGCAGAAGTGGTTTCCCCGAGGCCATTGGGATTTTCCCCTGTTGATAAATTCTCCCCACAGTTGATCACATTTGTGCTATGTTCTTCTAGAAACTCACCCTTATTTGGCATGCTATGACTTAAACCCTTAGGCAAAAAAAAAAAAAAAAAAAAAAAAGCGCCAGTTTTTTTTCTAAAAATGTTAATTTCCTTACTTTATGCTTCTGTGGGCTTTGGCTGGAAACTTAATCTGTGTGCCTGGGCTCTGCATTATGTTTCAGTCATCGAAATGGGGCTTAATAAGAATTACTTGATACCTTAGGAGTCTTACTTTTATCTTAGGCTCAGGGATTTGCATTTTGAGAGGTTGTGCCAGCTGACTGGAGCTTTTACAGGTTTCAGCTTGTTGCAAACCTAGCTCTGTCCGTTTCTCTCACTTCTAGGACCTTGTGCTGCTGCCACTCATGGCTTATGGGTTTACCATGGAATGCTAGCCCTTGTCCCTAATTGTCGTCTGTCCCGACCTCAGCAGTGATACTACAGACAGCCAATCATTTCATATTAACACTAGACACATTCCTGAGAAGTTGGGATGGAACTTCAATCACACAGGGCAGCCAAGCGAGCGGGCAGGTCCCCTTCCTAGTGGGATTACTTTTCTAGCTCTGTCCTGCTTCTCCTTCCAGGTCCCTTGGGGTCTTCCTTTTCAAATCTCCCTGGAAGCTGAGTAACCCAGGTCCTTTTGGATTTCTTTAGATCAGTATTGTACTGTAGAACTTTCTGTGATGATGAAAGCATTCTATCTCTTTTCCTGGCCGTATGTGGCTATTAAGCATTTGAAAATGGATAGTGAACTGAGCATGTGATTTTATTTAACTTTAGTTAATTTAAATTTAAAAATCCATGTGTGCTGGTTTCTGTTGTGTAGCTCCAGATTGTGCCTTGACTGCAGAACAGTATATCTTGAGAGAGGCCCTTTCCCTTGGCTCCGCCTTTACGGACTGGCTCCATGAACCAACTCCTTCAAGAACCAGCTCCTCCCAGGAAAGAAATTCTCTTTGATTGCTAAACCGATTTCCTTTTACTGCTAATTTTGACTGATGAAACATTGAGTTTTTTAACTTTTTAAAGCTCTTCACTGACTGTTTGCACCCTCCATACCTGGGTTTAATCTGTTTTTTATTTTGTTTTTTTCTCTATTGTCCTATATTCTCTGTGAGTATATCCTTATTGCATACCCAGCAACTGCAAATGTGCAATATTTTTTAAATATAAGAAGATTTTTTTTTTTTGAGACAGAGTCTCACTCTTTTTCCTGGGCTATAGTACCGAGGTGTCAGCCTAGCTCACAGCAACCTCAAACTCCTGGGCTCAAGCCATCCTCCTGCCTCAACCTTCCGAGTAGCTGGGACTACAGGCATGTGCCACCATGCCCAGCTAATTTTTTCTATAGGTTTTTAGTTGTACAGCTAGTTTCTTTCTATTTTTAGTAGAGACGGGGGTCTCACTCTTGCTCAGGCTGGTCTCGAACTCCTGAGCTCAAATGATCCACCTGCCTCAACCTCCCAGAATGCTAGGATTACAAGCATGACCCATTGTTCCCGGCCATATAAGAGGAATTGATCGGAAGGGTAAAAGGTTTGTCTTGGAACTTAAGGATGGGTTATGAAACTTGGCTTTGGAGGATTTAGGGAAATTGAAAGCTATCAGTGAGTGTTGATTGAGTACCAACTACCATGTGCTTGCCAGTGTATGAGATTTGGGAAGTACAGCAGTGAATTAGACAGAGTCCTTGTATACAAGTTAACAAACAAAACTCTACCAATAGGTCAGGGGATAAGTACAGGGTCAGGGCAGAGAGTAATGGTAGGTGTTTGTGATTTTAGGAAGGGTTGTCAAGAATGGCATATTTGATAAGGTGTTATTTGAGCAGAGATTGGAGTGAAGTCAGAAGATGAAGAGGGAAGATTTCTGGGGTAAGACCAATCTAGTTTAAAAGAAACAGCAAGGACAGTGTCCTAAAACCAGAGTGTGTGTGTCATCTCCTCCCCCTTCCCCACTTCTCCATGGTTTCTCATTTGCTTCTCTGTATAAGTTACATTTATAGACACACATTTTTACATCAGACTCCCAAGAAATAGAGCCAGTCTGCAACTACATTGGTAAAAAGAATAGGCTAAGACAAATAAGAGACTGTGAAATATAGCCAAAATATACTTCTCAGTCACCTCTGGCCATGCAGCATTTTAGACATCCAGGCTCTCACTCCAGCATGAGGTATGTTTAATAAATAAGATTATTTGAGTGTGGGGGGGGAATTGAAGTTACCAAAATGAGGTTCCTACTAGGGCTTGCATAAAAAGTTTTCTTAAGAAGGAGAAAGCATTGTAATTTGACTCCCTAGCCAAAGGCAATTCAAAACATCTCAAAGTTTAGGTCACTTATTCCACTCTTATCTCTAATACCAAGTGTTATTTCATCTCACAAATGTGGCCATTCTCCATAGATGGAAGGAGCCAACTGTGTTCCAGGACTATGTTAGAAGAATGCACCTCAGAGACCTTGAGTGTGGTTCTCATTTTCCATATTAGAATTGCTGCTGCAATCTATCTGGACTCTTCCACAGCCCACTGACGATCACACATCATTGCCATCATGTAGGTGTTGTTCTTTCTTCTCACCAGCTGCTATGGTTTGACGTGTCCCCTCTAAACTTCATGTTGAAACTTAATTCCCATTGTGGTGGTATTAAGAGGTGGGGACTTAGGGGAAGTGATCAAGTCAGGAGTGGGTTCGTCCCATATAAAAGCACTGGAGGTAACCAGGTTAGGTCCTTTTTGCCCTCTGCCTTCCGCCATTAGGGACATGGTGCTCATCCCCCGTGGCGGATGCAGCCGTAGGTACCATCTTGGAAGCAGGGACTGGGGCCCTCACCAGACACCAAGCCTGCCAGAGCCTTGATCTTGGACTTTCCAGCCTCCAGAACCGTGAGAAATAAATTTCTTTTCTTTATAAATTGCCTATTCCCAGGTATTTTGTAATGGACTAAAACACCAACTTTGGTGGAATTGCAAGGACTTGAAGGGGAGTAGATTTTTTACTGCTTGGAAGGTAGCATCATATAAGTCGCAGCTACTTACCTTGCGAGAGATCTTTATTCTATTTACTGCAAATAACATTAAGGTCATGACAGTAGTGAGCAGTGCCCAGGAAAGGCAAAGAACAACTTTACACTTTTTTTTTTTAAAACATTTTAGAATTTTTAATAGCACTTTTTTTCTAGCTTTAGACCAAGGACCCTGCAATTTCATTTTGCACTAACCCCACGAATTATATAGCTGGTGGCTCTGCCTCAGATTTAACTACGGCCCTGTGACCTATCACGTCCATAAAGGAAGTTAAGGACCCACATGGCTCAGTAATGCATTGAGTAAGATAGTAATCCTTCTCGAACTTGCACTCTTTTTCTTATCTACATTGTACTCCAGTGTTACCACCAAGTTCCTGTGCTGACCAAGACTTTCCATCTGGAGTCTTGCCCCCAAACCCCTTTACCCTTTTTAATCTAACTACACTCTGAGAAAGCAAGCAGAATTGCCCGGGTTAAGGGCAGATTCTCAGATTTCCTTTCGAATTTCCTGCCCTTTGTTGTCCTTTCTAGAAGCCTTAACAATGCTTGAAACTTGTTTCTTTTCTATTTCACTTCCTCTGCTTAAAAAACATGAAGGGGGAGGTTTCAAAGTGTTTGGTGTTATCTTAGAAGCCAAAGTGAATCCGAACATGCCTTTTTGTCATTTTTTGTGCTATTTTTCAAAGTGAAAGGGACCTTAAAAGGTCATCATGTCTAGGCCACCTATTTGGTCAGAGAGCAGGCATGGAGAGGAGTTGAGTAACTGCCCGTGAACACAAAGCCAGTTCTTGGTCACTTCAGAGTGTTCTCTGCTGCAACCTGCTTCCACTCCCAGTATGGTGCATTCTCCTCTGGGAGAAATCATATCGCAGTGTTACACAATTAATTTTTACATGAGGCAATGACCTCAGGGAGAGGAGATGAAGGCATATTGCTTTCCATATATCTGGATGGCACAGACCATATCTTCACTAGATACTTGAAAATCTAATAAAGTTGTTGCCCATTTTCTTCTCTAATTCTTTCATCAGCCGTGAATCAAAGTATGCCGGTTTTATTTCCTTGAGAAGGAAAGCCAAACACAGTTTTATTTCAATATTTTAGAATTCCACAATCTTAAGGCACCTCATTGCCTCCCTATCTCTGCATGTCAAACTTACTAATTTTATTAGCATGTTGCCAAATATAACATAGTAAGTGTCTCAAAGCCAAAGCTGATCGGCTCTCGCCTGATAAACGTGCAAGAGTCAGCAGAGGATTTGAAAATTGAACCCGATTCTCAAGTTACTGCCAATTTGCCAGATTTAACACTGGTTATGAACAATATTTTAAAACCAGATTATTTGGTTCTAGAAGGGTTCTGTAGAGATCCTAAGCACTCCTGGGAACTTACTTAATTGTACCAAAGATTGATTCCATTGTATCTTTGAAAGCCTGGGAGCACAGAAGTAACCAAAAAATAGTATATTTCAATTTGTCTATTCACTCAAATTTCCTGAAAGATTTTTTAGTCGTCATCACACTGTTGCATTCTATTGATGAGTAGGAACAGATTCACCCAACTCTTAATTATCTTGTCATTCCTTTCCTGTAATTTTCTTCGGTGTTTGCGTGAGAGAGCATTGCCTGGAACGTTCGTTTTCTAAGGAGAGAGTGCTCGTGGGGCACTTTTTACTGTCTGGAGGATTTTCACGTGTACATCAAGCATGTTTGATCTTCACCTTGACTCTAGAAGGTACTGTTTCATAGATCAGGAAATGGAGGTTCCTAGAAGTTAAGAGGCTTGTCTGTAGTCCCCAGCGCTCGTACATGTCAGGGCCTGAAGTCACGCTCAAGTTTTTGACCTAGAACTCTTGGGCTTCACCAAGCTGTCCTTATTTGTCTCCTAAAATAATGCAAGTAATTACAAAAAAACCCCACAAATTTCTTTTATAAGAAACTGCTTCCCTGCCCCCTACATAACTCCCTTTAACTTCTACGAGCCATCTCCAGTGTCTTTGCTTTCTAGTGGAATGAGTGTAAAGCTCGACTGTTGAATTTTATAATGAGAAAATCTATTTTTCCGTAGAGTGTCAGGAAGGATGAAGGCTTATGTGTCACCGTTGGCTTTGTCTCTCATTAGCTGTCTCTCGTTGACCTTGAACAAGTTATTTTCATCTCTTTGACCCTTAATTTCCTCCCCTATAAAATGGTGATGATAAAATTACATGGCTGTTGTGACGAATACATGAAATAATCATGACAACAGTCAGTACTGGACTAAGCATTTGGTCCGCATTCAATAAATGGTGACAATAGTAATCATTATTATTATTTCCACCACAGATCTGATTTCTAAGGTAGATGGCCCCTTTTCTTGAACTGAAATGTGGTTATCCACATTAGGGAATTGGATGCATATTTTCAAATACCAATATCAGAGAGTTAAATCATGTCTCTTTACATTCCAATTAAAACTCTAGTGTTAGAAGAGAGAATCAAATGGGCAGGTTAAACAATTATTCATTGTAAAAATTCAAGTGGTGACAGGGTCTGGGCAGGAAGGATGCAAGCACCTTCTCTAGGGGAACATTGCACCTCACCACCAGCTGCCTGTTGTCATGGGATGATGTCGGCCCACTGGTGCCAAATAGTTTTATTCTCTTAAGTAGAGTTGGAAAACCTTTTCATGTGCAATCTTCTGACTTTGAAACTTGGTTCACGTTTTTAAAAGAGAAGAGTTTAGGCCAAACAGAACAACCTGTGGACTGTCACCAGCTCAGGCACCTGTCATAGCAGTCTCTGCTTTAGCCTCTCCCAGCCCTGTCTACCCCCAAGTTAATTGCTTGTCCGAAACCAAGCATTTTGGACCTGGTTATATCACCTTTTAAAGAAATTCCTTTCCCGAACGTGGTAGTACTTTGGGCCCTTTTCCAAAGGAAAATATGGAAATCATCTGTTTTGACAAATGTTTTCACTTGTTTAATAAATCTAATTGAAAAACCTTTTTAGGCCCTGGGCATGCACCAGAACCATACAGCACAGTTTGAAAAAGGGGGGGAAAGCCTCCATCGAGAAATTTATCAGTGAAAATTCTAACCTCACAGGAAATCGATATTCGGACCAAAGTCCATGCTTCGTTGAAGCAAATGGCTCACCTCGGGGGCTTATTTTCCTGCTTCTCTAATAGTCATTACCTTTAAAAAAAAAAATCTGTTCTTACCAGATTTTATATTAGTTTTTGCTCTTTCCATTAAGCTGCATCAGCACTTAGAAATAAAGTATTATTTCAGTGGTAAATGAATAACTTAATTTAAAAAGCACATCTTCATATAGACCTTTTCCATTTCCAAAGTTCTTTCAATAAAAATCATTTTTGTGCATTTTAAAAATTCCCTACAAGAGCCTAAGCATCTTGGGGAAGGACCATGTCTCACACTTGTCCACCCCTTCTAGGAGTTTCGTTTGAGGGCTGTCACAGAGCACATAGTGCATATTTGTTTGTGTTGACTAACTTTTCTGGTAACAAATTGTTTAGTTGAATTGGAACGTTATAAAACTGTGTAAATTGTGTGCTCATTATCTTGCCTCCATCAGACTGTGCATTTTACCAAAGTTATTTTGACTATCACCAAAAAAGTTATTTAATCATCTTTTATTTTCGGTAATCTCTGAGTTATTTTCCTTGTTGCTACAGCACACCATCCAAGTCCTCTCAACTGAGGGAGAATTGTTTTCTCAGCTGCCATAACTTTATATAAAATACCAACTTTTAAAGCACTTCTTAACACAAGCATAAAGTTATTATTTTGACGGTTCGTGAAATGGTGCCGCATTCTGCTCCCTCACTTGACATAGGATATCCATTTGCATTGATGTGGCTTAATTAATTTTCAGCTGGCTTCCTCTTTTCTTCAGCCCCAGCGCCTATATTCTGATTTTTGCCTCATCTCACAGTCCTATAGTCAGGCGTTACCAGTTAAATGCACTGTTAAAATCAGCTTTATCAATGAAAAACTAAAAATGCCATGTAGTGAGGACACTGTTTACTGCAGATTGCTCACGTCTCCCTGGCTTTCACAAGTATATTTTACCCACATGATTCCCACTAAAGATGAAGAAGGAAGGCGACTGAGAGTGCTAAAAGTGTTCCAACTTTTTGAATATAGAATGGATGCTAGTATTCTGAAATAATTCGCCTTTGGCAACAATACCACTTCTACCTGTAAGAGTCATTTTAAATGTTTCGGTTTGGTTTCCTGTTATGTAACCTGACTGGGACATATATTATCCCCCTCACCTCTCCAAAAAAGAGGAGAATTCAGCAAGTGTTGGGGGAATTCAAACTGCACTTCATTCCTCAGTGATCCAAGAAATTCAGGAATGAGCAAAAAAAAAAAAAAAAGAGTATTCATTTTTAGGAGTTATTTGGAGTTACTGAGGCTGCAGAGTGTTAAATAGGAAAGGATACAATTGCAATTACAGATCAGTTATTTTATGTTTGTCAGTAGAGAATGTCAATTACTTTTCCATTCAGCTATAGCTTGTTTTATTCTACAGATGACTTTTAAAAAGTTCCTGTAATTTACATTTTTAAAAATCCTACTTTAAAGGGACAGTCAAGTTTTCAATTTAAAGTACCCCATTGGATTAATTTCTTTGAAACATGGGGAATCATTCCTTAAATCCCTTACTTTAATTGCTTGGTGATGGCAAACTTCTGTTTATGCAGTTTTCTTAAAGCAATCATAGTGAACAATTAAAGACATGGGCCAAAAGACTACTGAAACCCAAACCCTCAAAGCTAAACTTCCTCAGTTGAACAAGTCCCAACAGGGGAAAATCTCACACATAAACATACACACACACACACACACACACACACACACACACACACACACACACACCCTCCAGTTCATTTGTAATTGCCTCCATAATAGTGAATTTAGGCTGGAATTGCATTAAGATGGTTGGCAACTGCCCATATTCAGATTCTGTGGTTTATTGCCAGCCCTTGACTGTTAAGTTTTTAAGCTAAGCATCAAGTTTACTCAGATAGATCACTTTTAGCACAGAAGACTTGTATTTTGAGTGTAGGTGGACAAAGGCTGGAATTCTATTCTGGGACTTTTTCTTTGCTTCCTCATCTTGCCTTTTGTAAACCTAGTTTTGGACAAGCCAATCTTATTAACTGTGTACACCCCCAAAACATTCTTGTGCCTCAGCCTTTCCATCTGTAAAATGGGGGATGTGTGTGTGTTGACTGCTTCTCTGTCTTCAGAGTCAGATCTTGAGATCACTGTGCTCCTTCATTCTGCCCAATGCCTGCTTATGTGAGCTCTGTTTTCAACCTGGAGAAACTTTCTTCCCCAGCCTCTCAGAACCACCCATCCTTCAAGGAAATTGGACATTTTCCTGTGACACTCCCTCTCCATTTATGACCTCATGTTTGCACTTCAAGGCACGTACCTGGTTCACATTAGGTTGCATTTGTTAACTTTGCTTCTCAAACTAGACTATAAGTTGCAGGAGGGAATGGACCAGCCTGGTGTTTGTTTTATATCTCTTGTTGTGTGGGGAATAGCACGTATATTTGATATTCTTAATTGTTGACCAGGTTACAGGCAGTTTCAGTGTGGAAAAAATATGTATATATCTTTTCTCACTAGGTTTTTGACTAGGTGATTTCCCTGCCTTTTCAAAGAGATTTTAGAGTGTTGATTATGTCATTCTTGAAAGATTTTAAAAGCAGTATTAGTATTACATAAACACTTGCATCAAAAGGAAAATCGATGCTTTTGGGCCACTTATCTCTCTGTTTCCTACCTACACCCCGGTCACCCTGTCAGATAAGGGATGGTTTCCCCACTGCTGATCCTGGTGCCCCAGAGACCATGTGGCACTGCCATTTGGATGAAAGCCACACACATCTGCCATGGCAGAATCTGCCTTGCATTTATTTTAAATTCAAACAATGCTTAAGTACGTAAAAGTGATAGAAAATTCAAAAATGAAAAAAGGGCATAAAATAAAAAGTCTCTTCCCCACCTCAATTTTCTGGTCATTCGTTTTCCTTTTATAGAGCCAAACAATGTTTGATTCCCACATTCTTGGATTTACTCCCAGAGGTAGTCTGTGTATATAAGTGTAAATAGATATGTCTATGTATGTATGTGTTTTGTGTGTGTGTGTGTGTATTCTCTTCTGTAAAAAATAAAAAGCACAAACAGTGTCAGTTTGGTGTGATGTGCCAGTGAGAGTTCCAGCTGCAAACAGGGGGCACCCTTGAAATAGGAAGATTTGGGAAGAGTTTAGTAGAGGGACTATTTATGAAAGAGTGGACAGGGTCAAAGGAAACCGCCACAGTAGTGGAGAAAGCATAGTGCAGAAACCTGGGACTGCTGACTGCTGTCTGGACTCTCTAGGCCCAAAGGGGCAAGTAGGGGGAAGAAGTAAGTCTTGGAAACGACTGCCTCAGGAGAACCTGTCATCTGCAGGTGAGGGACTTAGCCAGCTGGAGAAAGTTCCACAGGGAGGGAGCCAGGCACAGATAACTTAAATGTACTCCCTTTGCTCCTCTTCTGTTCTGCTGAGCTTCCTGGTTAGTGGAAACGGAGGGCCAGAGAGCTGGTTGATGTTGTCCATAAAGATCAGCCTCCTGGGGCAGAGTCAGGTGACCAAGGGTGGAGAGTAGATCCCTAGGGTTAATAGAAGACATCTAGCCCAGGTCCCTCTACACCTTGGTCTGCACCTTATCTTTTGTCTTCAATGATATATCTGGGCATCAACACTTATAAAGATAGACACATGGAGCTGCCTCCTGCTTTGTAACTATTGCATGTTGTGCCTTGTTTGGATGGGCCTAATTTATTTTACCAGTCATCTATTGATGAACTGTTAGGTTGTTTGCAAATTGTTTGCCTGCATAAACAGTGCTATAATGAATTTATCAATGCATATCATCTTCTTAGAAGTGGAAATGCTAGGTGAAAAGCTATTTGCATTTGTAGTTTTGATAGATAATCATTGACGAATGCCCCTGAGGAGTTACACTGGCTTACACACCAGCATTATGAGAGTGCCTGTTTCCCTGCACCTTGCCCAGCTCACTGTGTTATCTGATTGGTTGATCTTTCTCAGTATGAGTGAGGTGGCATGTATTTTTAATCTGCATTTCTCTTGTTAGCAATGGGTTTGGTATGCATTGATTTTAAAGCTTATTCTCTGGTGACATGGCCAGGATCTAGTATTTAAAGCAGCATTTTTTTTTTTTTTTACAACCACAGTGTAGAGAACTTGTGGGATATACCATTTGTTACCAGTGAACATTGATCATGATTTAAAACGGCTTTAATTTTTCTGGCATTTATTTAATACTTACTATTTCAACGCAAGATTATAATACATTGCCATTTCACAGAGATTTTAGAGTATTAATTATATCATCCTTGGAAGGTTTTAAGAAGTATTATTACTACAAAAAACATTTGCATGGGAAGGTGAATTGATGCTTTCAGGCCCCTTGTCTGAGTTTCTTTCCCTGTTAGCCGAGTGATGGTTTCTTCACTACTGATCCTGGTGCCCCAGGGGCTGTGTGGAATTGTCATTTGAAGGAAAACCCCACCTCTCCTCTGTTGAGATACTTCTAATTACATAGGGAGTGAGAGTTCGGACACATTTTAAAAACTAACACAAGGGTATTTGTATCGTATTAGAAGTTCCAATTACTATGTGCAGATGTTCAGAGAAGGGAAATGCCCCTAAAATGTTCCTATCTTTGATTTAATCCTGAGTTGTTTTTTGTTTGATCGGTTGGTTGTAGTAATTGACCAAAGCATTAGATTGGACTGGGAATGCCTTTCTTTCATGAAGAACTATAGAGGGAATCCTTCTGGATTGCTTAACGTGCTGCTTTGTTCCGCGTGGGGGAAGGCGTATGACCAGCCAATAGGTTTGTCCCGCCTGGTCTCCGGGGCTGTGGGAGTTTGTTACCGGCATCACAGGCCATGGCAGCTGTATGCCAGATGGCTGCCTCAGTGTCTGACTCTGAAATGCCAACTGCAATTAAAAACCTTCTTTTAGAGAACAAGTCTTTCAATTCTGGGCCCATATGGTGACCAGGGCCTCTGGGCCTGTGATCATTTAAGAGGTCAGGCTCAAGAGAAAAGCAGATGGAAAGAACTGTAAGATGAGAATTGCCTGTGAAAAGGTGAGAAACAGGTATTTAATTTTGTTAAATCTAAAATCAGTGGAGAAAGGGAAACAATTGCCAGTGAAAACTGGGTTTTCCACAGCTTTCCTACCCAGCGCGTGGTGGACTGGTGGCCTCTGTGTCACTTGGGAGCAGCATGTCACTTCCTGGCTGTGATGGTCAGTTGTACGTGAACTTGGCCTGGCTCTGGTACCTACTAACCTAGAGGTTGCTGTGAAGGTATTTTGTAGATGTAATTAACAGCTATGATCAGTTGAACTTAGTAAAAGAGGTTATCTTCAATAATGTGAGTGGGCCTCATCCCATCAGTTGGAAAGCTTAAAGAGCAAAAACTGAGGTTTCTCAAAGAAGAAATTCTGCCTTAAAACTGCAGCATGGATTTCTGTCTGAATTTCCAGCCTGCCAGTCTGCCCTATAAATTTCAGAATTGCCAGCCCATACAATTGAGTGAGGCCAATATGCTACCCCACACCTGCCAGTTAAAAATATTCCCCATGGATCTGTGTGCATATTAACATTTGAGAAGCACTGTTCTAAGGCATACTGAGTTCTGTGCATTGGTTGCCCTGGATTACTCTTTGAGATGCTACATTTAATCATATCAATTTCAGTGGGCCTACTATGAAATACATGGCGCAAAACAAGACATCCACAGGTGTTGGTGGAATAAATAAATTCTGAAGTCCTTCCAAAACTTGCCAGATAACAATTGAAAGATGCATGAACTCAAAGATACACGAATGCATTCCTGACAAAGTGTTTAGGATTATTTGTGAACCTAAAGGTTCAGCTTATAGTAGACACCAGTGTAAAAATTTGGACTAAGAAGTCATATTCAAATTTCCTAATTTTTATCTCGGACAAGTCTAAACTTTATTAGGTTGCTCACCTTACCCTCAAAGTCAATAGTACTGTTCCAGAAATAGATGCAGCTAAGCGGTTAATTCATATTCTCGAGACCTGGAACCTCTGTCTGTAGGCAATGAGTTTGGGGAAAATGTGAGCTAAAATGAGGAAGGCAGTATGACCTAGAGTGAAGGTCTTGCTATTACTAATGGGCTTGTTTAAAGAGAAGTGAAATACAATGGGCCATGTGACATTATCATATGGTGAGAGAAACTGCCCATGTTCACTTCCTTTAATGAATACTTTCTAGGTGAGAGACATTCTTATTGGAACCTATGTCTGGAGAACTTATGAATAACTAATTTGCTTGTTACGGGTAGAAGATTCCCTAAGTATGGTCTGTTGCTCATAGAGGGTCTATAGGAATTAAAGTACACTTGTCCCTTGGCATTTATGGGGGATTGGTTCCAGAACACCCAAGAATACCAAAATCCACAGATGCTTAAGTCCCTTATATAAAATGGCATAGTATCCATTTGCCCAGGGCAATTAAAAATAAATGAATAAATAAATAAAATAGCATAGTAGTTGCATATAGTCAGTGCATATCCTCCCTTATAATTTAAATCATTTTTAGAACACTTATAATACCTAATACCATGTAAATGCTATGTAAATAGTTGTTGTACTATAGTATTTAGGGAATAATGACAGGGCAAAAAGTCTGTATATGTTCATTGCATCCACAGGTATTTTTTTTTAATTTCAGTCCACAGTTGACTGAATCAATGGATGTGGAACCCTCAGATACAGAGGGCAGACTGTATACTGCCTTAATATGAGGACTTCTTAGCTAAAGATACTTAGAGTAATTTAATAACCTGGATTGGAAGTAATTTTGAAGTTGGATTAGGGTTTGTGAATTAGGTGGATTCTGTATTGTTATTTAGAGTAATATCTTTGTTCCTAGCTATTCACATGTATGTGTTTACCCTCCATTCCTTTGGCTTTTCCAACATTATGCACCAAACATAAAGAGTTGTTGCTTGTCACGACTGGCACCATCTTTTCCTGTGGATTGGGGTGCACAGATGCAATGTTGCATTCCCAGCAAACGATGACCACTCTCCCACCCCACAGCCTGCATCCTACTCTGATTAGCAGCATACCACTAAGCAGGTTATTGGTGACTCTTGAGGATTCTGGGTTTGGCCTGGGATTCTTCAGCTGGAGCTTATAAGCCTCAGGAAATCTGTGACCCATCGGAAACGATGAGCAAAACTTTATATTTGTATCTCTTCCCTCACCCCATAATGAGTTTGTAAGGTTTCTTATCAAACTTAGGTGACCCCAGCAAAAATCAGAGTATGCTTTGCCCTTTGAACCTAACTACCTGTCCTGCCAGTACACAAAACACAAAGGACCTGAGGGCCCACATCGTATAGAGGAACGAGAACACTGGCTTAAAGCAAAGATTGGAAATTTATGAGACTTCCGGGGCTGGCCAGAATTGTTAAGGTGGGGAGATTCCTGGGGTCAACTAAGAGGGAATCACCAGCCAGTGGTGAACATGCCCTGTGTAAAGGCTTTCAAAAGAGACAGATGTAGGTCAAGCCCTAGCAGTGGTAGCTTTTGCTGTAACAAGGAGAAAAATGAGGCGTACCTGGTTGGAAACTTGTGAAGTGATATACTATCATGTGAGCACTTTTCGTAGTACACAGTAGGTGCTCAATACTTGTAAATTCCTGTTGTACACTGCCCCTTCCCCCCAGTATGCTGATGCCTGCAAGGATGGAGTGCAGTTGGCTGTTTGGATTTTTTTTTTTTTCAATCAATAGGCTTTCTTTTGTCAGGCCAACCCACGAGGTGCCATGCACTGCCCACCTGCACGCCTCCACAGCCCATTGTGATGGTGCACATTGATGGCCCCTACTTTTTCTCTCTCTCTTTCTCTCTCTCCTTCCTTCTCGTTCAACGGTCCTTTTTGTCTCTTCCCTGTTGATTGTGTTTTGCAGGTATCGAACCTCAGCCTCTTACACTTGTCAACATATCTGTGGCTGCCACGGCTGCTCCCAGCACCAGTCTCATCTGTTTTCGTTTCTACCTTATCGCTCCTGACTCCTGTCACTTTTCTCACACTTCTAAGGTTTTGTTAGAAAAGGATTGGTCAGTCCAGAAAAGGATTGCTTTTTATCTGAGGTGTAAAAGAGCTAATCGCCTCTCTTTGTTTGCATGTATCTCACGAGGGAATGTCTAGCTTTATCAAGGAGCTGCTTCTAAAAATTCTGATGTCCAGACCAGCCCCTGGAACAATTAAATCAGGATATCTGGGAGTGGGACCCAGGCTTTATTATTTTTTAAAGCTCCCCAGATGACTGATTCTAACGTGCCCTCACAGTTGATCACCACTAATCTAGGCTAAAATTCTAAGATGCTGGAAGGCTGAGTTACAAGTCATAGAAGTCTGATTTCGTATTTAAAAACAACAAAGCTGTCTAATCAGCAAATAAATGTTTCTCCAAAATAAACTCTATGTATGTATGTATACATATCTAACAAAATATGGCCTCACTTTTTTTTTTTTTTTTTGCTTTGGCAATATCTTATAAGGAAATCAAAAGGATTAAATTAGTTGACAAATGGATCCAAATATAACCATTGTAGGAAAAAATATATATTCATTGTTGTGTTAGTCCCAAATTTAACACAAGATTCAGAGAGCATTTCTGCCTGTATTTTTAGCTAAGCATAGAGCTCTTGGTCTGGGAGACACTGAGAATTTCAAAATAGTTTGCTACCTAAAAATATACTTCCTGAAATGAACTTGAGGCCTGAGAGGGATGAATGGGTTTATTTTTTTCTTCTATATTTACTGTTACCACAAGAAAGCAAATCTGAAATTTATGTATGTTTATATTTTTAGAGACCCAGGAAACAGGTGCTATGCCCAAGCTACAAAGAAAGTTGCAGGGCAAAGTATCAATGAAACCTAAAATCCACAGGGCAGAGAGTGCCCATGGAAGGGTGTTGAAGCTGGTCCTCTCTAGGCAGGAGCACACGTAACACAGGGAGAAAGTGAGGAGGTGTTGCTCAGGCCTCCCCAAAGGCAATGCCTTGAGAAAGTATCTCCCAGCTTCCTAAGGGCCAGCGACTGGTCTAGTGTCTGTGCAGTCTAAGTGCTTAATCTTTCTTAGCCTAGCATATAATGCAAGCATTAATTCGTGTGTGTTGGTTGGGTGCCTAGTAGCCTTGTCTTACTTCATTTGACTCTCCAAACTTATTTCTTTCGTTACCACCATCACCAATGGAAATGGATCTCATTGAAGAAAAAAATGAGGAATGGGGTGTTATCTCTTTTGTGTCGCCTCTCAGCACACAACATGCGTGTTGTAAAGAAGCCTGTCTCCAATATTTTGTTGAATGAATGCAAATGATGATCACATTTATAAGCACACCCCTGTCTAATCGGAGTGATGAAGTTCTATATCCTGTGCCACATGGTATGAAGAGCCAAATGTGAACTCCTTCTCTTCGTGCCCGTGTGTATTCATCTGTTCATTCATTTATTCAATAAATATTTTGGGGTACCTTCTGTATTACAAGCTCTCTTTTTGGCACTGGAGATATATAAACGAAGGTAGACAAAGTCTCATGGAGCTTACATTTTGATAAATAGATTATAAGCAAGTACATGAGCCAGATAGTTTGTGCAGATGATAAAACAGAGTCCTTGTGATAGTTACTTACAGGTTGCTTTAGGTTGAAGAGGTGACATGTAACCAGGAGACCAGAAAGGTGACAAGAAGCCAGACTAAGATAATAGGAAGTGAAAGGCCTGAGGAAGGAATGAACTTGGCTTCTTCCCGGAAAGACCTATGAGGCCCCAACAGTGGCGGTGGAGGTGATAAGGGATGTGGTTGTAGAGGTAGCAGGAGGTACATTCTTGAGGTGGAATCAGCCTGTACTTGCCTTCAGGACTGCAGTGCCTCACCGTTGCTTGGGACTGTGTCTGGGCGGCTCTCAGTAAGCGCTGGTGAATGAACCGGTTTTCCTGAGAGCAACAGAGAGAAGTCAGTAGCACCAGTCCCTTGCACAGAGGCTGTCATAGCTCTATCAGGAGTAGGTCAGGGCAGTGATGGCAAAGTCTCGCCTCTGAGTTGCCTGCTACCTTTTGCACTTCAAGACTCCACTCGGTTGTGACCTCTCTCCACCCATCTGGCTGGTGACACTTGTCTGTTTCCCACATCCTTTGTGTTTCCTTCTATTTTGGATTACTCTGACCCTGTCTGTTTCCCCAGCTAAACTATAATTTCCTTAAGGGTGCTTTTCTTTATGCACCCAGTACTGTGCAGTGGGCCAATCTATGTTTCTTTATTGAGTGACAGGGTTACAGAAAGCAGGCCTTATGATGCCCATTGACAAAAGCAAGAGGATTCTCAACCTTTCTATCCCCCTTTCTACCCTCCCACTCCCCATACATTGGCTTTTGTTACAAATTGCACACATGAGGGAATCCTAATCTGATGTGAAGGAATTATTTTGCCTTTCTCCCTATTATTCTCATGGTATCAGATTCATTTGAAATTGCGTAGCATCTTGAGGAATTCATTGGCAGGCTGCCTAGCAGTTGGATAATTATTTAATATATCTTTCTCTTCCCCTAGTTAATAATGACATGATGGTCACTGACAACAACGGTGCAGTCAAGCTTCCACAACTGTGTAAATTTTGCGATGTGAGATTTTCCACCTGTGACAACCAGAAGTCGTGCGTGAGCAACTGCAGCATCACATCCATCTGCGAGAAGCCACAAGAAGTCTGTGTGGCCGTCTGGTAAGGGGGCCTTTTTAAGAAATCGTTCTTTCTTTTCCTCCTTTGGTATTAATAAGTAATGCATGCTCATGGTATGTAGAGTCAGTGTAGCTCCATCCTCTAAATGTAGTAGACACTTATCCCATTTCTCTTTCTTTTGGACCATTTCTCTTTCAATTATTAAATGTGGTTTCCAGGGATGTTCTATACCCTGTCAAACATGCACACACACACGTGTGTATATGTATACGTGTGTATATTTATGTGTGTGTGACAGTACATAAGATGCTCTTTAGTATTTATAATAAAGCTGTAAACCCTTTCTTGTATCAAGAAGAGGGATCCACCACTGACTACTCATTTAACTGACACCTTCTCAGTACCCCACAGTGACACCAGGGGCTTTGTCCTTCTGAGGCAATCTCAGGTTTCTATTGTGGAAGAGAGAAAATGAAAGATTGGTTGTTGGAAAAGAAAATCACCTCCCCCAAATGGGAAAGCTGCTAGGAGAACCAGAAAAGTAATCCATTCCTTAGTCACTCATATAACCATTGGGTTACATATGACATTTCTCTCTTGGTCAGAACTAAATATTTCTCTTGATTAGATTCTCCACTCTCTTTCTGTATCTCTCTGTCTCAGTCTCTCCACCTCCCGTTTCCTCCAACACAAACCATACACATACACAACATCTCAAATAATTCTTTATACATACACAGTGGGTGTTCATGAGTCATTTGATTAATTCATGGGTACGGATTGGAAGCATGAGCAAAAGATAACCTTGATGATTGAAAGAGTCCCAATTCTATAAAAACGTGTAAGTTCATTAATGAGATGTGACATTTTGCAGACTTGTTCTGATGTCTTTGATTTATTGGCATCTTTTTTGTATTAGCTTATGTGTCTCCCGGCCAATTGGCAAACAAGAATATAAATCCAAATATCTCTTCCTGTTTTGGGGGAATGAGTCTTTTGAGACTTTATTCAGACCACATAGGGTTAGCCTTGTTGATTAGATCTAATAACCTTGCAAGTTTCCTTACTTACATACCAGGGGATGAACTGGTTTCTTAAGAACTAAAGGAATGTTAGCAGCAAAGACGTGTCATGACAGCTTGCTGTACCTGCCTGCCTGATGCATGTCAGGTTCTACCAGTACTTTTGAAGGAGAGATTTTGACAAAATATATTCAGAGGAGAGGGACCAGTGTGGTTATGGGTCTAGAAAGCATGCCATCTGAGGAACGGCTTAGGCAAGTAGACGTGGTTAGTGCAGTGAAGAAAGGACATGGGTTCTGTTGAGAGAAATTGAAAGGCTCTCAGGTAGAAAATATAATAAGCATGTTTTGCATAACTCTGAAGGGAAGAGGGAGGATCCATAGCATTTACAAGAGGACAGACATGTGCTCAGCATAAATTTAGAGGTTTCCATAATCATGGTTTCCCAGGAAGAGAACAGGCTTCCTTCTCTGGAAGTGTCAAGAGAAGTTCAGGAGAGGCTGAACCACCTCATGCCAAATAGAGAGCCGGAGAGACTGAGACACCAGTCTAGGTGGCCTGGACGCTTAAGTATGCCCACTGTGATGTGAGAACTTACTTCTGCTACCAAAAACAGGCTCTTTCCGTTAATTTTTTTTTTTTTTTCTGACCGGGAATAATCAGCTCAAATGATTGAATGTGGATCAAGTCTCTCTGGAATAGAGGCTTTGCTAATCTCAAAAAATGTGAACATGTGGGAGAAAGGAAGCTTCCCTGTCTCCCCTGTATCCCACCTCTAAAGAGTAAATGTGGTGAACATCCTCTGACCTGCCTTGGCAAAGGCAAATTTTGCTGCTGAGCAGGGGTGTCCCTAATGACAAGGGAAGAGCCATGCGTGCTGTGGTTGCCTCCCTGATTCCTCTTTAGGACTGGGGCATTCACTCCCTGGGATCGCTGGCTGCTGAGGGATCACCCCTAAGTCTCAGCAGGGACTTCCCCTCCCTCCACTGATGGGAGCTGCTCCATTCACCTTGGACCCACTTCATGGGCAGCCAGCATCGTATGGCCACTTTGCCTCAGTTTGGGACAACTCTGAAAACCATCACACTTTCAGAGCTTCCTGGGGGTCAGCTGAGGCCTCGGGTGCAACCTGCATTGCAGCTTAGCTTCTCTCTCTGTGCAATACCGCTTCTTCTGATCCCTCATGGGTGCATCTCCGAAAACCTCCTGCACAGAACTCTCACAGCCTCAGTCTGTTTCTAGGAAACCCAAACTAAGACAAGCAGCTATCGTAAAAATAGCCAAAGGTGGAAATCAAAAGGCTCCACTCTGGTTGTGGATTCCAGTGTTTTTTTTTTTTATTCAGTTTTAGTGTTCTTTTCGTTTATGCATTGACTCATTCGTTCATTTATCTAATGTCAACTGTGCACCCATTCCCTATAAAATGCTTAAGCTCTTCCAAGGATAGAAATATTTTAAAATCAAAGTTAATTTTATTATGGTGGTTCTTATTTTCATAGATACTGACAACTTGTTCAGTGGCTCAGAGCAAACGTTGCAGAACCAAAAAAGAAGTCTGTATTTACTTCATTGTATTTATTCTTTCTATGCTCAGCTGTATCTCGAGATGTTTGGAAAAGTTGGCTCTGTCTGGCAGGAAGCACTCTTACGGGAGTGAGTGGAGAAAGCAGTTACAGACTTTATCCAGGCCCAGGGATTATAGTTGTTTTCTTTCTGCAATTTTAGTTCTCTAAGCAGCTAGGAGGTAGAAAACAAGAGGCTCTGAAAGAAGTGCCCAGTACTTATAGAGCAGCTATACTTCATGGCTCACAGCTCCTTTTTTGGCCTCTAGAATCTTCACAAGGAAAAAGGACCATACTTTTTCCTGGGAGCGTAGAAGACTCAGCATGCCTTCATTTTATTACCAAAAACAAAAAACAACCTACACACACACACACACACACACACACACACACACACACACACACACAACTGTTGGGGGCAGGGAGAGAGGCGCTCTTGTTCCATGGCCACAACTTTTGCAAAAACTTCCCAGTAGCTTTGCGGTTAAGAATTGGTAGATTTTAAAATGTACATCATTTGTTGTATGATCCTGTCGACTTTCTTTTAGTTTCATTTGTTGCCCTGATAGCCAGCCTAGGGTAAGCATTCTGTCTGTCTTCCTGTGACAGTAGGGACCTACTTAGCGAGGAGGGCTCACTCTTCTTGTGCCTTCTGGAGTTCTAGTTCCAGAGTCCTTGAGCTGTTTCACAAATGGGCGCATGTGCCTTTGCTAGAGTCAGCTCTGAACCGCGTGGACACCGTAAACACTGGCTCCATTCCTGGTTGGGCCGTCTTCACCCACACTCTCGCTCTTATTATCCCCTTGTTGACATATTGTCCTTTAGTGTCCTCGAATTAAGCCCTAAGAAGGTGGTACTAGTCAGAGTCGCTCTTTCTCTCCTGGGGTGGCTCACTTCTTTTCCAGGTGAAACCTGCGACTTAGCTCCCTCTTGCTTCCAGTCTGCCTTTCATTTTCGTTGCTGTGAACAGTGAGCTTGTGCGTGTTGGTGGGGAGGAGGTGGTGAGTGAGCACATGTATGTGTTGGCACATGTGTGCCCTCATATATGCATGGGCTCTCAGAATCCTTTTCGTGGAAGATGACACCTAGCAAAACTGGACCTAATTAGCCCTTCCCTCAGTCCCCCCTCTAGATCTGGAGAATGTCTTTCAAGACAACAGGTTTTTGCATCTGAAAAAGGCAGAGATGGGAAGGAGGATGTCAGACTAGTCTTGGTGTTGGGCACCAGCAATACCATCCAGGATTGTATGCTCATGAGGCTGCAGAGGGAATTGGGTAGAGAGGTGATGCCCTTTTCTTAGGATGCCAGAGTTTTATTTTGGCTTTTGCAATTATAACAGCGCACATTAATCATGTCATTTAAAAATGTGACGCACATTTAGAGCCAGCTGAGCTTTTCCTGGGGCCCAAGGAAAATGCTTTGTGAGAGATTCTCTGAGCCCTGAGCCGAATTAGTCTCCATATATGTGATGCAAACGGATACAAAATTTAAAAGTAATCAGTTTATGACACTGCAAAATATTTCATTGAACTGTAAATGAAGAAATCCTGAGATTTTTTCCTGTGCGTTTTAATTTTTTTTTTCTCTATTGCTCCTTTCTATAATTCTGGAAACTGCACTTCTTTATCTGGGATGTTTCTTCCCGTTTTTCTTGGCAGAACCAGCTGCTGACATGGAATATGCCCTTTTTTTTGTTGCTGGGGCCCAGCAAACAAAAAAGAGGAACTGTGACTACTTCCCCAGGCCTGCTCTTTGAGACCGGTTTAGTTAGACAGGACAGATTCTGCCAAATGAACTAGGGATATGATGAGAGTCTTGCAGTACATTTAGGACGAAAGGTTTAAAATCATCCTGAGTACCTATGAATGTTCTTTCTTTCCCTTCCCTCCCCTTTAATGATTTCATTAAGATTTAATATGCAAAATTCTCCAGCAGGACTGCCCCCAAAGAAAGCCATCATATTTATAATCACAAGTGGGTTCTGAGAATAAGCAAAGCAAAAACATAAATGAGCAGAAAATGCACAGGAGACTATAGGACAACCTGCTAATGTTAGAGAACAGGAACCAGCTGCCATTGTTAGGAAAAGCTCTATGAAGGAAAAATAGTCCAGATTGCCTCTCTGTGCAGAGAACATGCCATTCATTCTCTTTTTCTCTTTCTCTTTCTCTACTCCCCATCCTCCCCTCACCAAATGAACTTCTGCACTCTAGGAGAAAGAACGATGAGAACATAACGCTAGAGACAGTTTGCCACGACCCCAAGCTCCCCTACCATGATTTTATTCTGGAAGATGCTGCTTCTACAAAGTGCATTATGAAGGAAAAAAAAAAGTTTGGCGAGACTTTCTTTATGTGTTCCTGTAGTGCCGACGAGTGCAATGACAACATCATCTTCTCAGAAGGTGAGTATTCTTCTCTTAAGGGACTGGGGCTGGACATTTTCTCTGTAGATGTTTTGCATCCTTGGTCTGCAGTCTTGTAGGGTCTGTCATCCTGTGGCTGATGCTGGAGAGTGGATTAGGAACCCATTTGCCTGGGGAAAATGGATGCTTAGGACGTAGCAGGGTTGGTTTCAGTCCTTATCAAGTCTGGTTACTGGGCTCACATTATTACTTGTCTTTTCTTTTTTGAGACAAAGTCTCACTTTGTTGCCCAAGCTAGAGTGAATGCCGTGGCATCAGCCTAGCTCACAGCAACCTCAAACTCCTGGGCTCAAGTGATCCTTCTGCCTCAGCCTCCCGAGTAGCTGGGACTACAGGCATGCGCCACCATGCCCGGCTAATATTTTCTATGTATATTAGTTGGCCAATTAATTGCTTTCTATTTTTATAGTAGAGACTGGGGTCTCGCTCTTGCTCAGGCTGGTTTCAAACTCCTGATCTCGAGCAATCCGCCCGCCTCAGGCTCCCAGAGTGCTCGGATTACAGGCATGAGCCACTGCACGCGGCCTATTACTTGTCTTTAACAAATATTTCTTTCACCTGAAGCAATGGTTCTCAAAGTATAGTCCTTGGAGTAGCCAGCATCAGAATCACCTGGGAACTTGTTCAAAATGCAGATTCCCAGGCCCCGACCACAACTAATTCAGAAACATTGTGTTTTAACAAGCCCTCCAGGTGATTCTGATGCAGCTAAAATTTGAGAACCCCTGGTCTAGAGATTTGGCAGGGGCTACTTGATCCTGGAGAGGGACTTTATTTATAACTGAAGTAGTTTTGTATACATATTTCTAGGATTTTTCTTTAGTGTAGTTACCATTGGTCCCATTTGAGAAAATAACTGAAATGCGGAGGGAAAGTAGTGAGCCGAATTTACCCATGGAACCAGGGGAAGACTAGATTAAATGTTAACCTCTATCCTTGAAGTTCAGCTTGTAAAGAAGGCACACACTATTCCTTGAATTTAGAAAACTAGTTTGTGGTTTTTTTTTGTTTTTTTTTTGAGACAGAGTCTCACTTTGTTGTCCAGGCGAGAGTGAGTGCCGTGGCATCAGCCTAGCTCACAGCAACCTCAAACTCCTGGGTTCGAGTGATCCTTCTGCCTCAGCCTCCCGAGTAGCTAGGACTACAGGCATGCGCCACCATGCCCGGCTAATTTTTTATATACATATCAGTTGGCCAATTAATTTCTTTCTATTTATAGTAGAGACGGGGTCTCGCTCTTGCTCAGGCTGGTTTTGAACTCCTGACCTTGAGCAATCCGCCCGCCTCGGCCTCCCAGAGAGCTAGGATTACAGGCGTGAGCCACCGCACCCGGCCTTAGTTTGTGGTTTTTAATTACAAAAGTAGTATATGTTCCTTACAAAAAAAAATTCAAACAATCCAACAGTAGTGAAAGTTAAAAATTAAAGTACATGTATAGTTTTTTTGTATATCAAATATACCTCAGAAAAGCTTAAAAATATATACATATAGCTATTGAATTAATACTATATATATACAGCCTACTCCTAGGACCTTACACCATGAAAGTAAAAACATGAGTATATAGGATATATTTTAAATCAATAGGATTTTTTATAGTGACAAAATAATTGCATCAAATTAAATAGCAATCAATACTACATTGTTAAACAAATTTTAGTTTATTAATTCCAACTAAATACTCACCTAAGAGATTCCTCATTTCCAATTAAAGTTTTCCTGTTTCTAAATCTTTCCTTTGACAAACATAAATAGAAAAACTTTAAATCAGGAAGATAAAATAATCAAACATATATTTTATTTTTTATTAGAACATAAACTGTTACAATATCAAAATGTTGCTTTCACACTCTCATATTTTATGAAATAATTTTATTTATCATTAGAACGATTTATTTCTTTTTTTCCAGTGCCTATACTTTTTTTTTTAATTAAAGTTTAACTTAAACAGTAAAATTCAGTTTGGATTTTAAAATTCTATAAGTTTCTTCACACCCATGAAGTAAACAGTAAAATTCAGTTTTTGGTTTACAATTCTATAAGTTTTTTCACACCCTTGAAGTAGAGTAACCATCATGAAAATCAAGATATTCCTTCATACTCCTTTATAGCCAAACCTCCCCAACTCCACCTTTAGGAAGAAATTGGTTTGCTTTCTGTTGCTATTGTATTATTGGATCACTTTTTATTATGGTAAAAAAAATAAAATTTATCATCTTGATCATTTTAAGTGTACAGTTCAGAAGTGATAGGTATATTCACATTATTGTGAAACAGATCTCTGAAACTTTTCATCTTCTATATCTGAAACTCTACAAATCATTAAACAACGAATCTTTGCCCTGTCTCTGCAGCCCCTGGCAGCCACCATTCTACTTTATGTTTCTTTGAATTTTGACTACCCTAGATATGTAATGTAAGTGGAATCATGCAGTATTTGTCTTTTTGTGACTGGTTTATGTTACTAAATAAAATGTTTTCAAGTTTCAACCAAAAAAAAAAAGAAAGAAAGAAAGTACATTTCTCTCATCCTCTCATTCCCAAACCAACAGATAATCTACATTGACAGTTGGTTGGATATACACACAGGTCTCTATTATTCCTTCCTACTATCTCTCCCTTCTTCCTCTCCCTCCCCAGTCCCTTCCTTGCTCCTGTCCTCTTTCCATCCTTTCATCCATCTGTCCATCCTTCCATCCATGCCATTCACTCATTCATCTTTCAGTGCAAATCTTTGATCATACTATAAATGCTGTTTTGCAGCACTTTTTTCACCCAACTGGTTTTATACTTCCTTCTTAACAAGATAGTATATATAGATACACTGCACATATTTTAATTGTAGTCTAGAATTCCATAATATATATTATCTTCCATGACTGATCACTCTTCTCCTGTTGGTGGCTTACTTAGGTATCTCCAGTTTTCCACTTCATGCTTCATTGAACACCTTTGTAAAAATATCTTATAAATATTTGTGTTAATATGTCTGCAAGATAGGTTGCTAGAAGTGAAATTTCTGGATTAGAAGTTATATATATTTTAAATTGGAATAACCACTACTAGATTATTCTCTTCCCAACAAGATATGTGAGCATGTATATTTCCATGTACCTTCTCCCACACGGAGATGAATAGGGCTTTCACTTTTGTCAGTCTGATAGTGTAAATAATACTCTCTGGGACCTAGAAATGTAAATTCAGAGTGGAGAAGGGTTAAGTTACTCAAAAATAGGTCTGATTTAATAAAAAAATCATTTTGGAACACAAGCGCTGGTCTACACACTATACCTGCTACCATGTGTGTCTCGACTGTGGGAAATGGTAAGTTCTCGTGTTTTGTGTTTGGTGCCCAGCAGCCCTGCGAATCCAGCTCTTTCTCTCTCTATGTCCTTCACCCATCGCCATTCTCTGTCTCTTCCTGTCCAACTCCCCACCTGTGCCAACTTCTCAGTGAACTGGAGACACTTATGCACATCTTGTCAGGGCAATACTTTCCTAAATCTCTCCTCCTTCCTATTTTATCATGCAATAAATGGTCCATTTCTCTCATTTTCCTTATGCGATTTGAGTTAGGAGGGGAGATATAAATAGATTAAATCACACCAAGCATAGTAACGCCTGATACCTGGCTTAACATGTCAGCTTTCCTAAAATAGTTCACCTTTCAAAAGAAGACCTATACTAAACCAAAGGAATTAATTTCTAATAGTAGAATGTATAGGCATGTTAACTACCATCTATGAAACTTTTCTCTCATTGTGTATACTAGCTTGTCTACAATGCAAGAATTTATTTCACCCAAAAGGATAAAAGTTAATAAATGGCCTGCAAGTTGGAAATATATATTTTACTATGAGCCTTTCAAATTATTAATGACTTCAGTTTTCAGAGTATTTCAACTCAGGTGATAATCATGGGTATCCATCTTATTTCCCCTCTTATTTATTCTCCGATTAATATTTCTTTCCTTATGAAGTGAGATAATGAGCATGAAGACAGTTTCCCATTGTACAGCTCAGGAACCCCCACACACAGCTGATGACTCAAATGTCTGGGTGATTTCAGAGTCATCTAAGATGCTGCGGGGGTGGGTGGCTGGGTGGGCAGTGTTCGCTTTTTAAGCATCTCTCTTCTCTGCGGTAGAATATTTCCCCCACCTAAAAAAAAAGCAGATATTAGGAGCAACCTTTTGTGTTCCATTTCTCCTCTTATTGCCACCCTCTCTTCTTTATACTAAGGAATGAAAACTCCTGGAATAATTTTTGTTTCTCCACTCCAAGTCAAACAGGTTGGTAAACACAAAGGCTGTAGAGTGTGTTGCACTGTATTATTATTAGTACTCATTATTAGTTATTATTAGCACTGTTCTCATTGCCATATATCTGATCTGCAGCCACACATGAATGATAATTACATACATCTTCCACTTTTCTTCAATATGTAAGAAAAAAAGAATAAGTGGAGACACAGATTTAAGTGTAGATCTTTATTTCTGGTGCCAGCATTAATGATAGTCAGTATTCATAGAAAACCTACTGTTTCTGTGCAGGGTGCTCAGTCCTTTCCAAGCCATGGTCCCTCATTTCATATCATGGCCCTCCCATGAGGGTAGGCACTGTTAGTATCCCCATTTATGCAGGAGGATACCAAGCTTAGAGATTTTAACTTTGTCCAGTATCAAACAGCTAGTGAATATCAGAGCTAGGATTTACAATGGGCTATGTGTGGCACTAAAACCTGAAAAGATTTTCCTTTCTGCTTTCTTTCCTTTTTATTCCCAAAACCCCACACTCCACAACTTCCTTTTTTCCTTCCTTCCTTCCTTCCTTCCTTCCTTCCTTCCTTCCTTCCTTCCTTCCTTCCTTCCTTCCTTCCTTCCTTCCTTCCTTCCTTCCTTCCTTCCCTTCTTCCCTCTCCCTCCCTCTCTCTCTCCCCTCTCTTCCTCTCTCCCTCTCTTTCTTTTCTTTCTTTCTTTCTTTCTTTCTTTCTTTCTTTCTTTCTTTCTTTCTTTCTTTCTTTCTTTCTTTCTTTCTTTCTTTCTTTCTTTCTCTTTCCTCTCTGTTTTTATTTCCTTCTTTCTCTTTATGTCTCTGTTTCTTTTTCTGTCTTTTAAACAGATAATATATGCACATGAAAAAATATTCAAATGCCACAAAATAAGGTACAAAGAAAAGACAATCTTTCTTCCAGTTCATCTCCTAACCTCCCTGTCCCTCAGGGCCATTGTTAACAGTTGATCATCCATTCTTCCAGAGAGATTTTTCTGCATGGAATTATGGATACACCCTGAATTTGATAAAGCACATCCTTGAGGTTTCTTAAAAGTCAGATTTATGGACATATGATATACATAAAATAAAGTTTACTCTCTAAATTTAATTTAGTTTTAAATTGCTGAATTGCAACAAGTGTATACAACTGCCCCCACAGTCAATAGAGAACGTTTCCGTGACTCACAGTAAGTTTCCTCATGCCCTTTTGTGGTTGCCACTGGGATTTTTAGATTTATTTTAAAAACTTGTTTGTTTCCTTCCTATATTTTGTGACTTCCAATTAAAATACTCAGCTAAGGAAGAACATGTCCTCAGTCCTCTGGAGAATGGGCATCTCTGAAGAATGCTCCCCGGCCTCTGATGCCAAGATGTTGCTGTGTTTGTTCCCCTGCCTCTACAGACACCCAAGCCTAGTCTAATAACAAAAAAAGAGGAACCAATGTTAAATCTCTGCTCCATTGACCATACATTTTCTCTGCCATTCCAGGTAGCCTGTCTGTATACCATGCAGTGAATGGTCATGAGGCCTGGCAGGTGGTTTGGTGGGAGGATGGGCCTGCATTTAAGCTCTAGGCTTTTCCATCTCCACTCATTTCCTGATCCTGGAGGTCAATTTGCAATCGTGGCTTATATGCCTATGGTCTTGTCCATTGTGTTGAGGCACTTTTACTTTCTATACAGGAGACATATACAGAAAATGCATTGAAGATGCATCGAGATAATCCTTCTAAGTCCCAGCAGGGTGATTAGATTACTACCTGGAGGTGATGATGGAGGAAACCAGGGACACAGAAGTTAAGTGACTTGCCTGCCATTACTCAGCTAGTTAAGTGGCAAGCTGGGAATACAGCTTACTGTCTCCAGAGTCTGGACTCTGGTTTGTTTCCCTAGTAGAGGGTTTGAAAGCTGCCTTCTAAAGGGCATTAGGGGCTGCTCTGCAGAACAGAGAGTGAAGGGATGGGGCAGCCTTCCTCTACCTGCCCTGTATACTGAGCTCCAGTAGAACATAGGGATTCCAGAAAAGTATGTTGCTAGATTTCTTGAGTTTGCAAACCATTGTTCTAGAATGAAAGAGTTAAAAAAAACCAAAAAAACAAAAAACCTTGCTGTTTTTTTCTCTTTGAACCAGGTACCTACCCTTGCCCCTGAATTCCCTCTTGTGAGGGTCCCCTGCCTCCCAGCAGTGGCCAAGGGCAGGCAGAGTAGAGAAATAACTAGAATAAAACAAGCTCTGCTTTCACGGCTGCTCTCTAACAGTCACGTCCTGTCTCTGAAGAGTTCCTCTTGCCAAAAGATTTTGTGTAGAATGCTGAGGAAGTAAAAATCTACCCTTGTACTCACCAACGCAAAAAAATTCCACTTAGGAGAGAAGGCGTTTGAGTTGGTCATGACTGATGGCCTGGTGACAGCTGTCAATCAGGCTTCAGTCCTGAGAGGCAGCAGGACTGAAGCCAGCACAGGACGTGGGAGAGGAAAGGGTCCTGAGCAAACAGCTGCCGTTTACTTGCACATGGCATTCCTGCTTTGCAGAGACATGCTGTGGTTATTGATCTTTCATTGAACCTTTAAGAATCAAGCACAACCACTCAGTTTCATTCATTTCATAAATGGTGTCCAAGTGCAGTAAAGACGTTTAA
Source organism: Microcebus murinus (assembly GCF_040939455.1). Lineage (NCBI taxonomy): Eukaryota > Metazoa > Chordata > Mammalia > Primates > Cheirogaleidae > Microcebus > Microcebus murinus. Next base: position 138,462,041 of record NC_134104.1, read on the forward strand.
TTTGCGGAACGATGAGCAAGGAGATGATTTCTGCTGTTTTAGGTAAAAACAGTCTAGTGTAATGCTCAAGAATGAGAGCCAGAGGTGGTCTCCTGGATTTAAGGCCTATTCTACTGTTTACTTAGCTCTGCTACCTTAGGCCAGTGACCTGGCCTGACATCTCTGGGCTTCGGTCCTCTCTGTAAAATGGAACTCCAAAGGGAGTGGGAGGTGTTGTGAGGATTGAGTAGATTAATACATGTAAAGTGCTTGCAACAGTGCCTGGCATGTCACAGGTAGTCGCTATCCGCTAGCTGTTAGTAGTAGTCGGGCTTTTTATAGGGTTGGGGACTTGTGCTTGTCTGATTGCAGGAAGCCAAACCTAAGCTTAGCCTTAGGTTTATTCCAACATTGAGGTTTCGTTGTTGAGTTTTGACCATGGCAAACAAGCAGAACGTTCAGATACGTAGGAATCACACCGAAGTGTTTTGGAGGGGCTTGCTTTGCTTTGACACATTAATTCCCATGTGAGTTGTATTTCACTCACGCTAGTTTTGAGCTTGAGGCCTCATGAAGCATATGTAACTCACATGTCTCTTTACCTTAGGAGCCACATGGTGTGCAGTCAACTCACACTGCCATGTTGTAACATACGTGTTACATGATGGGTGGCCCCCTGGGAAAAACCCTGCAGTTGGTTCATGAAAATCTTACTTGTTGATGTTCTTGCTGTTACAGTTAATATTGACAATTTAATTGCATCCAGCTCATGTATGGCAAACAATAAAAAAAAATAACAAGTTTTTCATTAAGTTAGAAAGGATTGTTTTGTTTTTGAAGTTTCTATTCTATTTTCGGAATAAAACACCACGGCCCCAAAGAAAAAAGTTTTTTTTCTAGTGTGGCAATCAATGTGTTAATCCCTCCCTCATCCAGTTTCTCTTTTTCTCCACATGCCTTCACAGAGGCAAGGGGGGCATGCTGGGTCTAGAATTTCTAATCAAAGCTAACCACATCCCTGACATTGTTGGATAATATTACAAATTAGGCACGTTGTTCCTGTTTTGACTCAGAATCACAGCAGGAAGCAGCTAAATAAAACTGCAACGACTCACAAGTGCCTTTCAGATCAGTGATTAGGGTAATCGCAGTTCTGTACTTGCCAAAGGGATTCATTCTCTCTTCTTTTTTTCCATGGAAAACTTGCTTTGGGGCACGTGGCCTTCTCTTTGAATAGTGGGGCCACTGGTGGCGAGCTAGTGCTGTTCATGGCACCTGCGGGGTGTTGCAGGATTCAAGGAGATTGGGAGCGCCCAGTACCATGGCTGGTGCACAACAGGCTGCCTCCTTCCTTACTCTTTCCTCCCCTGGTTAAGGAGAACACTCTATGCCAGGGAACATGCCCCTTCTGAATGGTGAAAACCCTTGCTACTGAAAGTGTCTACAGACCAGCAGCAGCAGCATTACCAGGGAGCTTGTTAGAACTGCACAACTTCCGGCCCTCCTGGTCCCCCTGCCTGTAACAAGGTCCTCGGTGAATGGTTTGCACACGGAAGTATGAGAAGCACTGGTGTGAACTCCCCAAGGTAGGGGTGGAACCAGAGATTGGGGTCTTGTAACTTTATGCCAGTAACTTGCTGAGCTAATAGGCTCATGAGGAATAAATCTGGTCTTAAATCTGGTCATTTGGAAATGATCTAAATATGCTTTACTCAGTCTGCTCGTGAAACAGAATAACAGAAACCCCCAGTGATACGTGGGTCTTATTAAGCAGTGATATTAAAGCTCATTTTTAAAATATACTCCACAAATGTTGTTCTGGTGTGAATCTGGATGTAGGGAAAACAAGACACCTTTTCAGTAAGCATTTCTTTTGTTTCCATGATCATGTTCATAGTAGTTTATTGTATTTGTATTAGTTTTCCTGTGGGACTGTCCCTTAATATTTCCCAGAGCAAGAAGACACTTCGAAATGTTTTCAAGATGCATTTTACAAGATATTGTTCTGAATTGGGGCTAAGAAGATGTTTGGTGGCTCCGGGAAGCCCCAGAGGAGTAACAATGTGGCATTAAAAAGAGTTGTCCTGAGTCAGTTTGTTCCTTGGCTGTTTGTCACAATCGTCTGCTGGAGTTGGGGACATGGAAAACAGGATGGTAACCCGTGGAGAATTAAGGGAGGAGTGCTTTTGGACTGCTTCCAGCTCCCCCGTGTCTGGATCCTGGCCATCCTACCTTTCCTCTAACGGAGAGCTAAGCTGCTTGTTCTGGAAAACGAGAGGTCCTATGGCCATGTAGGAAAGGGAATTAGCATTGGACTTCAGTCCTGGACTTCCAGCAGTTGTGTTGCAAGGCCAGGAGCCCACCCCTTCCTTAACTGATGTATAGGCAAGGTGGCACCGTGCCTGTGGCCCAGGCTGTGGGTACTCACAGAACTGCAGTAGTGACGATCACTGCCCCGGATTGGAGCCTACTCTGGATGTGCTCAGCTGTGCTACCCACTTTCAGGTGTGTTGTCTTGTTTCGTGGAATTATTACATTTTTATGCTGAAACGAAACCCATGAAATTGGCTTATCCGAGCTTTTCATTTTTAATGACAGAGAAGTGGGTCTCCAGAGAGTAGCTTGAGTTCCCCACCTTTTGTCCATAGGAAAAGCATAGAAGAATTAGAGAATCTTACCCCTTCTTCAAGGAATACCCTGACCCTTCCACATTATTCCCGCGGCTGGGATGTGTGTGTGCTTTTTTTATCCATCTTACAGACACAGGAGGCTGAGCTCCTCACTGAGAGGCTCCCCGTTCTGTGTGCTGAACAGCAACGCTGTCCTGTGTCTGTGAGGAATGAGGTTCCTGCATGCTGGTCAGCACGACACTCATCCTTTGAGAAGACAACATAGGGTAGAGGTTAAAGCCATGGTTTCCCTGGTAAGATTATCTGGGTTCAAATCCCAACTCAGCCATTCATAAACTCTTTGTCCTTGGGTGAACTACTTTGCCTCAGTTTTTCCTTCTGAAAAATGGGGTTAGAAATAATGAGTATCTTTTTTTTTTTTTTTTTTTTTTTTAGGCATCCACAGTAGTTAATTTGTTTGGATAATAGTTTAATAGTTACAGATAAACAGGTACACTCCATATACAATTACCAATACTCTTTGTACAGTTCATATTTCAGTACATCCATACTATTTTATTTACACTCCGTATATGTACATTAACATCTTTCTAAAGTCAGTACATTGTAAACAAGTTTTATACAGTAATTTACAAGGTGAATGTAGTTAATAGTTAATTTAATACATTTTCTGCTAGTTTATGAATTAAAAAATTAATTACAACCAATGTAACAAACACCGATGAAACAACATTAGTAGATTGTGCTACCTGCTTAAATAAAACATCTGTAAGGAAATTATTTAAAATCTTCCATTTTTTAATGAGACATGTCTAGGTAGGAGTGGACATATTTTATATATTGAAAATCCTGAAACTATTATATGAAGTATTATGCCTTTTGTCTGACTTTATTACATTATACAAATTAGGCCACTCTTAATCTTAAAGAGGATTATTTTGAGGATGAATGAATTTATTTATGTGGAGAATTTAGCACAGTCCCTGGCCCAGAGCAAGTATTCAATAAATTTTGGCAGTAAATAGTTACTGTTATTCCATTAGATTGAAATGTCTTATGTTTGGCTTTAGCTAGATGAGTGAGGAGCTTTGTAGCAACATCACTTATTCTCCTCCTTCCTGAAAATCCCTCCACGTGAATTGTGTTGAGGTGCCATCCGTCATAAGCAGTCCTGTGAATCAGAGTGATATGTCGACTGTAAAGAACGCTGAGGATGCTATACGCTGCATTGTATTGTCATCTTCATGAGGAAGCCAGAAGTTTCTTTTACCTCTCTGCCTTAGAAAGATGTTCTTCTCCTCATGAAGCGTGTTCTCCTCATGCTTCTCGGATCTTAAGGCCTCTTTGAAGGATGTCAAGCAGGGGTTGACAAACTTCTTTCATAAAGGGCCAGGATAATAAAGATTTTCAGCTTTGCAGGGGATAGTCTTCTGTTGCAGCTCATCACCTCTGCCGTGGAAGCAGCCACAGACAGTATGCAAGCGATTGCACGTGGCTGTGGTCCAATGCAACTTCATTTACAAAAACAGGTCTCAGGCCAGTGCCTGGTAGAAGTAATTGTGTTTTTTTTTTTTTTGTATTTCCCTCTTAAAACTCTAACTATCAGAAAAACTTATGGTCAAACCTGAGTCATGCTTCTAGCAAGTATGTGTGCACACAATTTGTATGCTGATACCACCCTTGCTTGGTTATCTGTTTTTACCCTGTTTTCTCACATTTATATCCCATTTGTTATAATTCCTGCTCCTATTTTGACTTTTCCTCTATCCTCTTTCACTGTGTCTGTTTGTAGGTTGCATGAGATCTTTTTAATTTCTTTTCTTTTTTTCTTTTTTTGTAACAGGATAGGGCTATAAGCAAATGCATCAATTATAACTAGCTAGCGTAGAAAGCAGGACTGTAGAAACCACTTCTGCCTCAAATGTTAACCTATGTGGTAAAATAGGGAAGCAGACCATCAGATATACGCTGTCACCCAGTGGTGCACATTGCTGACCTGAAAGCTATGTGCGGGTGTTAGCAGTTAGCGTGGTGACGCACGCTCTCTAATCTGTGAAGCCGAGAGAAGGGAGGAGAAGAGGACTTCTCGTAGCCACAAAGTTTCATTCCTCCCTCTCTCATTATTGTAGAATTTCTTTTAAATGAAAGCAGCCTCTTTGGCTTGCAAGCCTAACTCTGGCAGGAAGACAAATGATTTTTTTTTTTTTTACAGTATCAGACACACGGTTTCCTGTCTATGTTTCACTTGCTAGCAGAACATCTCAGCTAGTTGGTTCCCTCTGGCCCATGTGACCCTTCATGTCGTTGCTACACAGCATGCAGCAAATCCTTTCTGTGTATTGATCACATGCCTTGCACATTTTGTTGACTTGCGTTGCTTTCTGAGTAAGGGAAGACTTAGAAATGCTCTCTTTCTCCCAGATCTCATTTTGTGTTCATTCAGCTCCAACATCGGGAAGCTGGCTTCTAGGGGAAACGCTTGGTTCTTGTGTACAAGAAATGAATAAAATAAATGGTGCTTTGGCAGCTCTGGAGGATTCTGGGTGTGCTGCCTTAGAACTGTGCACTCATTCCTCAAAATAGTCGGCTTGCCAGCTGTGCATTTTTGTTTCAAAAGAAACAAACCAGATTTGCTTTTCCGGTCTAAATGCAGAAGAAAAAAAAAATAAGTGTGGAAATATGGTTGAGAAAAGTTGTTAAAAGAGGAAGAAAATTGTGGATTAAAGTCACTAGTCTCATTCCTGGGAAGAGAAATCAGTTATTTGAGGTGGTGACTCAGAGCTGAAGGAGCCTTTGATTGTGAACAAACTTCAGTTAGAAAGCAAGCTCTGACTCTGTCAATATGGCCCGTGTCGGGCCAAGGAAATAATAAAGATTGTCCGTGCTAGACGGCATGGTGACTCAGTAAAGCGAAACTCAGACTGTATTTGAAGTGACTTAAGGCAAAGCAACTCACTTTTTTAGATTTTTTTTTTCTCCCCTAAGCAGCAAAGTAAACAAAGATGCCCTGAGACCAGTTGTGATTTCTGGTTGTGAATGTTTATCCACTAGACTCTCATTCTGATATGAATCATTGCAGAGGGAAATCCAGTGTGGACATAGATTGTCTTGAATTCCATCCAGTGTGTATGAGTGGCCAATAAAGCAGTTGGATCCATACTGCTGGCATTGCAGCAGTGTTTGGGGATTCCTCTGCAGTCTCCTGTCTCTGCCACTGTGGTTTCCATGTGTTCCATAAACCCCATACCGATCGGCAACAGCAAAAAGGGTCTACAGAGACTTTTTGCTACTTTGTAAGTGTTCCAGTGTGCTGCCAGGAGGAAAAACCTCAGGGAGCTAGCTAGCCACTGTGAGGCTGACTTTTCATTTTTACCCTAAAAAACTCCTGTGGCTGTATTCACTACCATTCGAACATCTGTCTGACTTGCCTTGAGAAAATCTTTTCTGACCCTAACTCACTCTTGTGTGCTGCCTGTTATGTAAATTATCAATTTTGCCATCAGTTATTATGCTTATTTTTAAAAAGTTAACTGCAAAGAAATAATTTATATTTGCTTTTCTACTTAAAAAAAATATATGTATCTTGTGTTGCCTCAGTAGAGGATATAATTGGTTTCAATGTTAAAAACAATTGATCCAAAATTCAATCATTAAAATTTCTTCCATTTTCTGGGCCCCATCCTATTCAAAATATCTATTTCTCCCACCAGGCAAATGTAGTCAGTCTCAGCCTTGGCTGCACAATGGAAACACCTGAGAAGCTTTAAAAACTACTCATTAACTGGGTCTTAACAGTTTCTGACTTAATTGGTCTGGAGCCTGGTATCAAGACTTTTTTTTTTTTAATTCCCCAAGATATTCCAATATGCAGCCAACAGTGGAAACCACTGGACTCAAGACAGTTTATTCTG